>NW_003519515.1:6156-63092 GCF_000190715.1 Dictyostelium purpureum | reverse complement strand
CATAAATAAAAACAAATTTATAAATAAAATCTATTAAAAAAGTAGTTGTAGTGAAAAAGAAATTTAGAATTATGTTTAAGATTGGTATAATACTTTTAGTTGGATTATTTAGCGATGAAATATTTATCTAAAATAAAAATTACAGATATTTGGCAATTTTTAAAAGTTTCAGTAATATAATTAAATAAATAAAAAACAGATTGTTAATAAAAATAAAAAAGATAAAAGTAAAAATGATGACTTGTTTAGGTTAGTATTCGATTAGGTTGAATTGGAATTGATTGGAATGAATTTAATTGGGATGGATTGTATTTCATTAGATTATGTTAGATTTGGCGAATCGGATTTTTTTATCAGTAAAAGTAAAAAGGTTATTTATTTATACATAATAGTAATAGAAATAATGGTAATAATGGAAGAATAGCAACAAATAATGTTATAATAAAAGTAATAGGAATAATAACTACATTACACTTAGGTTTTAGGGTATAAAATAGATAATCAAAATTAATTAAATAAATCAAAAATTATAAAATTATATAAAAAAAAAAAAATTTTAAATAAAAAATAGTTTATTATCCATATAAATTTATTAAATAAACATTTAAGAATATAAAAAATGTAATTTTTTCTTTTTTACTTTTTTTTAGTTTTTTAGTTTATTTTTTTTATTTTTAAATATTAAATTATAAATTATAAATTATAAATAATAATAATAATAATAATAATAAAATATTTAAAAAAACAAATTAAATCTAAACATTGTTTATCTCAATGACGATATACATAAAAAAGGTCAAGCTAATGCTTAGCAATTTTAAACATTTTTATTTTGTATTAAATATTTAGATCAGATGTGGCAACAAATAGCGCTTTTTCAAGTTAGCTTTAGCTCTAAATTATAATTATAAATATATTCCACCACCACCACCACAACAACAATAAAGATATAATAAAAAATTTAGTAAATAGAAATAGGAAAAGTATAATCATTAATTATTCTTTTGGATTTTAGGATAGTTAATAAAATAAAAATAGACTAAAGGAAATAAGCTAGCCATATTAAAAGATTAATAATAGTACAAATTAAATAGTTCATAATGGGATTTCAAATTTAATAATATTAAATTAAGAAATAAGAAACTGCAACTAAAAAACGAAAATTTAACTTTAAAAAACAAAATCATAGAAATAGAAGGTAAAATATCCTCCCTTAGAAATATAAATAATAATATCGGGTATCGTATTGATAAAAAAAATAAAAAGATCAAAGAACAGAAAGAAAAGATTGAATCTCAAAATGAAAAAATTAATATACTTCAAAATAGTATTGGAGATGTACTCAAAAAACTAACAACACTTGAAAAAGACAAACCATGATGAATTAAAAGCAATTAGCACTGCAACAGAGTTGGGTTGTGATATTCAATTGGTAACCGTAATGACATTATTTAATCCCAGAAAGAAATGAAAGTCAAGGAAAAAAATACTATGCAAACATTCAAAATCAGTGATATAAAAGTCAGTTATGATACCAAAAAAAAAATTGATGATACAATAAATTATGTAGAGATAGGAATAATAGTGTTCATTTTCATGATATAGAAATAATTATTAAATATATTAATGATGTAAAAAATATATAATCTTTATTCTGAATCTAAGAAATATATCGATCAATTCAAAGGTAATGTTCTCAATGTCTTCCGTGAAATCAAACCAGATCCAGAATTCAGCCTAACAAAAAATAATTTAATGCATATTTAAACAAATCATTAATTTTTTAATTTTTTTTTTTAATTTTTTCATATATAAAATGGGAAATATAATTATTACACGATTTTGAAACGAAAACAATACAAACTACTTTAACTACATCACAGATAGAGGCTGGTGGTATTAATGATGAGAAACAAATATTAATTGACAATTACAACAAGAAATAAGAAATACAGGGCCAGATACACCAAATACTCAACGACAATATGACACCAATAATAATGATTGAATGATACAACAAGTTAACCACTCCCCCCAACCAATATAGTCGCATAAAAAATATTTAAAAAAAAATACAATATAAATACAAATAAATAAACATTAATACCTCTTATATAAGAGCTTTTAAATAAATCCATTTGTTTTTTTTAAAAATTTATTTAAATTTTTATTTATTCATTGACCAAATATTTTATTTTATGGAAATTAAGCTTAGAATTTAAACAAATAAATTAACCTTTGTGTTTGTTCATCGTTCTATTATATCCTGGTAAATTTTATAAAATCATGATTATATATTAATTCGATTTTAAATTAATAATGCCAAATAAAAAATTTAATTATTTCTTTTTTTTTTTTTTAGTTATGCATTATAATAAATTTGTTTTATTGTTTTAAAAGTTTTTTTTGTCTCACTTCTTCCAATAATAAAAAAAATAAAATGAAATTAGAGATATTGATTATTAAAATTATTAAAATATTTCAACTGTTTTAAAAATAAAAATAAAATTTTTTTTTATTTAAAAGATTTATTTAATTTATTGATTTATTCAATTAAAACTTTGATTGAGTTTGTTTTGCCAAATACTTCAGAGTCATACATTTCTTCAATTGAGGCAGAGGGGATTAAATACTCACCTCTGGTAGTGGCACGTAAAGTATATTTGAAAGTATATTTACCTCTTTCTAATGAATTTGAAAATACTTCACATCTTTCGTCACGATAATTAGCAAAAGCCCATACAGTACCTTCGAGTTTGAAATCAGTTTTATCTACAATATCAAAGCCACCAGCTAATTTGTCAATTAAAACTACATTGTTTCTATCAAAATCGGTAGAGATATTTAATGTAACGAAAATCTTTGAACCAAGAGAAACCTTTAAGTTGCCAGTTTCTTCGTCAACTTGTAACTTGTCATGTTTAGATTTTGGAGTAAACATTCTCTGAATTGAGAAACCATTGTTTAATTCTGGAGTGAAAAGATCAAAAGTGGCATATTTAATATTGATACGATAATAAAGTTTTCCTTTACCTTCTTTTTGAAGCCAAAGTTCTGATTTTTGTGATTTGACTAATTCTAAACTATTAATTGATTGTTTTTCTTTATCATTTTCGTCAACATTGTTATTTTGATTTATTAAATTTAATAAATTTAATTTATCTAAATTTTTATATAATGACGATAATGGCACTTCAATTGAATAAGAGATTGTTGATTTACCATCATAGTATGGTGTTTGACCACAAAAAGTAGATAAAATATTTGATTCATCTGTTGTATTTACTAACCAACCTCTAGCTAAACATTTTGGTGACTGACGATCGGTACTACTAAACTCTGATATTGCTGTAATAACCCAACAGTTAGTTTGAATATTCTTCCATTGACCATGTTCTTTCTTATCCAATAGACCAAGTACAACCTTTGGAATATTTTCGTGATTACATTTACATTGGACCAATGATCTTAAAATGATTGCAGTTGTTCTTTCAATGTTATGGAATAGTTGAGATCTAATTAGTTTGTCATAATAGGAATTGAAATAAATATAACCATTTTCTTCAAATGAATTTCTCATTAAATAGGATACGATTTCATCACGTTTCTTATTGAATTGGGAATCTTGGAATGTTCCTAATATCCATGCTAAAGATTCAAGTGAGAAAATTGTTGCACCATGAGTTGAATAGAATTTTAATGCTAATTGTGCAACTGTATTTTTACTCTTTTTACTTTGAATACTATAAAGAGTGTTAAGGGCATAGGCAGTTGAAGCTAATTCAAATTGATCCTTGCTTTGAAGATTTTTATTGATGTATCTATCTAACCAATTAATTGATTTTGAAACTAATGATTTCATATTATCAATTTCATAACCATATTCTATTAAAATTGAAATTGCATGGATGGCATGAATTGATTCAAAGTCATTCTTTTGGAATGATTGATTTGCAAATGCAGAACTTGGCCATGTATTGAAATCACCATTTTCGGTTTGACGATTCTTTAGTTCAATAAAGAGTTTTGTAAGTTTTGATTTAACCATTTTACTTGATGGAATATTACGTGATTTTTGTTCGCCTAAAATATGATAAAGTGAAGCAATACCGATGGCAGTGGAAGCAATGTTTTCGGTTCTTTCAAAAGGATAGTTGTAAACAGATAAAAATGCATCGTGGACATTTTGTAGAATTGTTGATGAAATATCTAAATCTATAGAACCAAATATTGGGAGAGCATCTTGTGGAATTTCTATTGGCTGGATAATACCAGCTCCTTCACCAATTTGACCATAAATTGAAGTGGTTTTAGTAGTTGGAGGATTAAATACTGGGATTGATATTTGTAAAGCATCACCATATTTACCAGATACACAACTAATTTGTATTGATGAATTACCAACATTAACAGATTTAACTTTAACATAAATGATTTTTCTTTTTTTCTTTTCAACAAAAGTGAAATAACCAAAAGTGGATGATGTTTGTTGATTAGTGATTTGTAAATGTTCTGAAACCTTGACACCAACTTTGCAAATTCTATCGTTATTACTATTATTACTAATAACAACTCCAATATAACATTCATCGTTCAAGTTTAAGAATCTTGGTGGTACACAACGAGTTGAGACCAAAATTTTTGAAGTAATAAGGCTTTCACCTTTTCCAAATTGTTGTTCGTCTTTAGAACAAACAACACCCCAAATACGATAACGAGTAAGATTATCTGGTAAATGAATTGGAATAACAACTTCACCGGATTCATTAGTTGTAGCTGATGGAGTAAAGTTGGCTAAAGCATTAAAATCTTTTCTTAATAATGAAATCTTTTCAATTTCTTCTTCTGAGCTATAGGAATAATCTTCTTCATCATCGTTATTACAAAGACCTACTGATGTTAGAGTTTCATGTTGAATATCTGGTGAATACATATCCAATTGTTTTAATTTTGATTTTTCTTTTTTATCAAGACTAGCTGATCCAAGGCTGAATGTAGGTGCTATACCAACAGGTTTAACACGGCTGCTACTAAAGGTTTTGCTTCTATTTCTACTACCACCAAAACCAAAGGATGCACTTTTTTTTGATGATTTAGCAAAGCTCAAAGAAGCTTCGGCCAACTCCTCTATGCCCATTGGAATTAAATCGTCATAAGCTTCATCTACCGAAACTTGTTTACGATATGAGTCTTCAATAGTTGGATCATATTCATCAATGAAATGTTGGTTAATATAACGAATAGTAAGAGTTGATTTACCAACACCACCACCACCTAAAATAATTATTTTATTTTCTTGGTCACCAGTAAAAATTCTACACAATTTACCCATAGCCCCAAATGCAGCATCAACATTTAAACCAGTTTTTGATGAAGTTTCAATATAGGTTGCACCGATACTAGAAGCATAAAGCTTACCTTCATTTGAACTAACTTCTCTTTGTTCTTCTAAATCACATTTTGTGGCGACGACCATAATGCATGCATAAGATGAACAATCCTTTGTATAGAGAATTTGATTATAAAAAGAATTAAGTTCATCAAATGAATTACGGCTATTGATTGAAAATGTTAAAAAGAAACCATCACCAGAACGAACATAAGCATTTCTCATAAAAGTGTATTCCTCGCTACCAGCAGTATCTAAAATATCCATAAGCATTGGTCCACTAAAATTGTTACCTCTTCTTACTGGTTTACCAACATCATTTGAAATACTTGATCTTGGAAGTGGTGGGGCAGGATGTGAATGTACTTTAAATGGGTCGCTAATGGTAACATCATGGTCATATTCATCTGGTTTGATAATGGGTTTTTGTGTACCTGACATAATTGCACTGCCATCTTTTAATCTTGGCTGAAGTAAAACACTTGAGTATGATAAGCAACTGAAATATTTACCAACTATAGATAAACCATTTTTAGATGATGATCTTGGATAGAAAATATCTAATGGATTTTCAATATTGTGGTTTGAAAGTGAAATAATAGATTCATCCAATACTAATAAACAAACTTCGGCATTTGGAACATTGGAACCCTTTGAATCTTTAACTTTAACTCTAATATTTGTATCTGAACCCGGTTCAACAACTTCTTCTTCTGGTTTTACTTCAATTTGTAATTTTTTACTAATTGGTGAGACTGATAATTCGGTGGTACCTGCTAATTGTTCTTGAGTTTGAATATTAATAATATCACAACAAATTATGGAAAGTGGTGACCAATCTTCAATAATATCTAATTCAACCTTGTCTTTTGCTGATTCAATTTGATATGATTTTGTAAATATAACACCATTTTTAATAATTGATAATACACATTTAAATGGGAATTGATAATAATCAATTAAAATAATTGATTTTTCACCTGGTAAATAATTTTTTTTATCCAAATTAATAGAAACTTGATTAACTTGATTAAATTTAATTTCATCTAATTTAATTGAATTTGAATTTTTTATATTATTATTATTATTATTATTATTATTATTATTATTATTATTATTATTATTATTAATTATATTTTTATTATTAATATTATTATTATTATTATTATTATTATTATTATTATAATTTGATAATGACCAATTAATTAATAATGGTAACAAAGTTACAAATTTAGAATTATTTTGTTCAAATAATGTAACTGAAATTTCATATAATGATACAGAACTTGGTTCATATTTTGGTTCATAAAGTTGAATAGAATGAGTAAATTCTGTATCGGTACTTTGAATTGTTGAAGTAATTGTTTTACAACTTTCATAATCATATGGTTGTAAACCTTTTTTGTGAGTAATTGAGATTGAAACACCAACTTCAGGTTGTGGGATACCATTTTGATCACATACAATCATTTGTAATTGAATTGGTAAATGTTTGTTACTATCATTGATTGTAATAGATTTATCTGAATTTGATTGGTTGGCAATTTTAACTCCGACAAAATTTTTGGTTGGATGTAAAATATATCTAATAGTTGAATTGATCATTTGATTGTTAATGTCGGTAATTTCAACATTGGTATCAATATTTATTGAAGTTGGTGGATTTGGAGCATTACCATTAAAGGTTGTTTTAATAGTATGAAGACCATCATCATCGGTTTTGCCTTTAATAGTTTTTTCTCTATTTAATGAAAAGTCTTTAATATTGAGATGAACTTCATCTTCTTGATAACCAAATCTATATTTGGACATACCTGGTGGGACATAGTTTGATTTTGTAGAAGAGACTCTCCAGTTGGTTTCACAATCTGGTAATGAAGCACCTTCATAGTAATTTGATTTTGCTTGAATATAACTTGAACCACTAAATGAACCAGTTCCATCATAAACAATTGATGCACTTGCTACAAATTCTGGTCTCTTAAATTCCTCAATATCAAATTGATGAATAAATGAGGTTGTTAGAGTTCTTTCACCTTTTATCTTTTGTTTTTCATTTCTTCCATTAATAATAATAAATTCGTTTTCATCAGCCAATGAAAGTTTTAATTTGCTTTTGCCTAAATTAATTTTATCTGGTAATTCTAAATCAAAATTAAATGTTGAGAAAGAATTTAATTTGCATTCACCCTTTAATATAGTTGTGTAACTACTATCTTCCAAGATGTATTTAATAACTTGGCCGTTTTGGAAATTGTGAACACCCAATTTATGTTCTAATGGGTCACGGGTAAGATAACGCAAATAACCTTTAATGTGAACAGTTGTTTTTGGACGATACAATGATTGATCATCAAATACATACCAACTGATTGCTTTATATGCAGTATTTGGTTGGATGAAAACTTTTGGAAGAATGCAAGTATCTTTGGTTTGTGTATTTTCTGCAATAATATGAATTTCAGAGAAATTTTGTTGAAGTGGTAAATGTAAAAGACCTTGTTCATTTGAAACACCATCTGCTAAATTTCCTACATGTTTTTGAAGTGCTAAAAGATTATTTGATTTCTTTTGTTCTTTCATACGGAATTGATGATAATTTACAGTGGAAAGAGATGAAATTTTAACATTTGATACGAATGAACCATCAGTTTTATTTGTAACCCAGCAAGATAAAAGTTTTTGATCAGCAACAGCACCAATGTTCATTTGAGTACATTGAACCCAACAACGAAGTGATGGAATAATAGTGGTTTTTGATAAATTTGGATAGAGTGCATTTTGAGTTGGATAAAGGAAAACACCAATATGACCAATCATTAATTCTTTGTTTGCTAAACCTTCAAAAAGTTCAATATATTGATCACTTTCAATATCGGTCTCTACAGTTGGAATATCAATATCGATCATACGACAGTGTACTAATTCTCCACATTTTAAGATTGGTTGGCTAACTGATGGTACTTGTTTAAGTGATGAGAATTTTAATAGAGTTTTTTGTTCAACTACTTCATCAAAGAATTGTGGATAATCTGTGTATGGATTTAATTTATATAACTGAATTACAAATTGATTAATATTTTTACTTCTTAAACAAATTGATGGTTTAACTAATGAATTATTTGATATTAATGATGATGATGCTGATGATTCTGGTGATTCTGGTGATAATATTAAATTTTCTCCTTTTTTTTCATTTGATACACTATCAAAAGTTACAATTTGATTAGGGCATATAAATGGAAATTTGAATGTATAATTAAATTTCTGTGGTACAGCTTTAAAGTTTAGGATGACATCTTTTGAAAGTTTTTGAGCGTTGGAGTCCATTAATTCTTTTGAAATTGTTAATTTAAATTCAATATCTGTATTTTGGAATTGATCATATTTTATACCTTCTAAGACGATATTTGTATCAGATAAAATTATTTTATATGGAATATCTGGTTCGATTCTAATCATTGAATTTTCAAATGTTGATTTTGAAATGGTATTATTAAAAAACAATTGAATGGATCTACCAAAGTATATTGGAGTTGAAGCTTGTTTTTTACTGCCAATAATTGACATTTCAGTATCGTAAGCAAATGGAGCTATTGGTTTGAAATTAAATAAAACTGAACCTACTTTACTAACTAGTGGACCTTCAGTTGAGGTAATTTCTTCAACTTCACAATAGACGACATTTTCAGGTGAAAGAGTCTTTACAAATTTATAAATTAGAGTATCGGTTGGTTCGGTTGGGTCATAATGGTCACCTAAAATTTGTTTTAATCTTGTATAGTTGTTGTTGTGGTCCAATCTTTCATTGAAAATTACATTTGTATCAACCTCATCTTTGGTTGCTAAACGTGTTTCGAGAAGAGTCTTTGAATTGAACAAACCAGATTTAATATAGAATTTCATCTTTGAAAGTTGAACTTTTGGATCAATATTTTGATCGAAACGAATCCAATGAATTGAATCAATTAATTCGGGATATCTTGAACGATTATTTGTTAAACGATTAGAATCAGTTGAAATAGTAAGAGCATCTAAAAAGTTTGAATCCATAACATATCCTTTAGCAGAGAATAAATCATCTGGAAGTGTGAATCTATAACTTGTCGATTTTCTCCATGTATTAAGTGGTTGGTCACAAATTAACTCTTGGTTTGCTGAAAGTTTCCATGTAAGTTCAAAACCTGGGTTTGGTAAAACACTAATAATTGGTACAATTAATGTTGAGAGAATTTCTGGTGGTACATATGAACTTGTGCTACCATTGGTATTGACATAGAATAATGGTTCAGAGAATGAAATTCTAACTTTGCCATCAAAAGTATTACAGAAAACACGGGTGGTATTGGTTGTAAAGTAAATATTAAGAGACTCTTTAATTTCTAATGGACCTTCGGTTGAAATAGAAGATCCCTCTTTAATTGATAAATGATAAGAAGAGTTTGGGAGTAATTGTGGTACTGTTCTTAATGATACCCAACGAGATAAATCATCTGAAATATCGTGGTTAACATGAGTAAAATCTTCAGAAGACTCTAATGTGAATTTGGTTTTCTTTTTGTCTTCGCTTGAGGTTTGTACAATTGTTGCATGTTTTAATAAATCATCAATATTTACTTTTTGGTTAAAGAAAATAAGAATAGGACGTGAAAGATATGCAGTTTGGAAACCATTGGTTGGTATTGATGTAATAACTGAGACAGTTGGAGTATTGAAAGAACATCTATCACTATCAATATCTGATGGCTTATACTTTTCAGAGGTTTCTGATTCAACCGTAACTGGTATAGTCACTTTATATTTGGTTGAAAATGGAATAACACCTTTGAAATGACCATTAATAGTGTTTGATAGATTGTTTACTGTCCATTCACATTCAACATTTGGATTTGGTGTTAAAATTGGACACCATGACTCTGGAAGTGGGATTTCATTGCCATCACTACTTGATTGAATGATATTTAATCTTTGATTAAATAAAATTGAAACATTTCTTTCATATTGAGAAAATGTAATTTTTTCGACATGTAGATGATCTGAAATAGTAAAATGGAAAGTTTTTCTATCTGGATTAACTTCACCACCCTCTGCAGATGGAACATTGGGACCAATGGAAAGTGTATAATTTGAATTTGGAACCATTTGTAACATTCTAATAAACATTACAAAATTCTCTGGATTTGAAAATGCAACTGGCATAGCTGAAAGTTGTTCAGTAGGTACTACTTCACGATCTACATTGACAAAAGAAATTTTATGCTTTTTATCATTATGGTCAAGTGCTTCTAATTTCATAACCTTGAGCATATCTGCAACATTAAACTTTTGATTGAAATGAATACCAATGATATCATTATCAATTGGAATAATATTACCTAATGATGGATAAACTTGTGCAACACTGTTAAATTGGGTATAAAAATCATATACAACATCCTTTTCTAATTGAGTACCAAATTTAGATTCAATTGATTTATCGAGAATAATTTGGTAATGTGTTGATAAATTCCAAATTGAAAAATCTTCTAATTTTAATCTATAAGTATTTTCATTTATAACTTCATATTCCCATTTTGCAACTGAATTTGGAGGTGTTGGTTTAATTGTTATAAATTTATTCCAATCAATTAATTCATTTGTATTTGTATTTGTTGTTGATGTTGATGTTGATGTTGAAGTTGAAGTTGAAGTTGATTCTTTATTTTCAGTACTTTCTTCATTTTCTTTATTTTCTACTTTTTCAGTTTCTTTAATATTTTCATTATAATAATCAATCAATTTCTTATTTGAATTATTACTTTCATTATTATTATTATTTTGATTATTATTACTAGTAAAATCTAAATAAATTAAATTATTTAATGATTTTAATGGTTTATTGAAATTGATGAAAAAGAAATATGGTGAATGAATAATAGTATTGTTATTTGGAGAAATACCAACTGGTTGGAATTTATCGGCGTGAATATTATCAATAATGGTTTCCTCTTTACCTAGTAATGGGCCTTCTAATGATCTGATACCAGCACCAATAATTAATTTTAATTGGCCAACTGGAATTGGTTTAACTGGTTTAAAGAAAATAATTGATTCATCTACGTTATGTTGTTTGAAATATTCTGGAATTTCCTTGTATTCATCGATTGAAATACGATTGACTAACTGAACTTCAATTTTTTTTCCACCAAAAAATGATTCTGTTGGTTGAATACGAACAGCTTGAATAACACTTTCGGGATCAACTTTTTGATTAAAAATAACACTAAACAATTGATTATGGTTAATTGAGTAAGTGTGAGATCTTGGGTAACAATGAACCATTTGAACTGTTTGTGTTGAAACTTCACCAAGTAAAGGTTTTTCGATTCTCTTTTCTAAAACTGATAAGAGGCCAGTTGGTGGTAAACCTACTTGGTAAACTGTTGATTTTCTAAAATCAACATCTCTATTTAATCTGAATGATAATGAATATCTAGTCAAAGCACTCCATTCACCTTCGATTGATGGTGAAATGACTGGATAAACAGTTGGGCCAGTTGGTATATAGTTTGGATTCCTTGTTATATACTCTTCTGGATTTGACATATAGCTATTGTAATCATATACACTTGAACAAATTGGTTGAGAAAATGTTACAGTTATTGATTTTAAATCACTGCCAAGAATAACTGATTCGCATGAGAATGTTTTAAAAGTAGCAAAAAAGTATGATCCATTTGAATAACACTTTGATGGTCCTTCGAGTGATTGTAATTGAGTACCTGTGATATCAAAACTAAAGGCACCATCTTCTGAGAGAGGTTTAATTGGCTTAATACAAAATAATGAATTTGGTTGGGATTCTAAAACTATTCTTTTGAAAAGATCAGTTTCTTTTATCATTAATCTAAGACCAGTGGCTTGTTCAACCTCTTGCTCAGTGGTACCAGTAGGGATAGTTGTATAATCAATAGTTTTGGCGATTAAATTATTATTGGTTTTAAATGAAATTGATTTTTTGACAGACTCTTCATTGACAAGTTGATTAAATTTGATAAATATAACCATATTATTTGAAAAAGTATTGTGTTCACTTGCATAAGTTTTACCATTATCCAACAGAATAAATGATAAACCATCATAAGCATAAGCAGTATACTCCATAGCTCTAGTGTGAACTTTTAACTCAATTTCTTCCATTTGTTGCCCTTGTTGATTCTTGGGACCATTTTCGGTTATAATAGTATAGACTGTCGATGATGGCCATTTTACTTCTTCATCCAATTCGAATGTCATATGAGTTTCATTATAAGACCAAGTACCAGCTGGTAAATCGGGTATAATCTTTGGTACCCATGATTTAAATAATTCTGCATAGTTTTGAATTCTACAAGCATAACTGATTTGTAATCTTGAAGTTGGAGTATTTGGATGCATACTAATAGATGGTATAAATGATGGAAGAGTAGTAAATGTTTTATTATCTGATAAAAATGTTCTAACTGGACCCTCTAATGATGGAGCACCTTCTTTTAATGTGACTGTAATATAATTACTACTTTGAAAACCGTATAATGGTTTAATACCAATATTTTTACCTTCATAACCACTAATTTTAAAATTAAAAAAAAATTAATATAATTAATAATAATAATTTTTAGTGAATATTTAAATACACTCCTTACCTTATTAAATCTTTTAATAATGGATCCTGTTTCATTACCTCTTCATGAATAAACTGTAAAGTATTTGGGCCTTTTGGGGATTGTCTTAAATTATCACAATGGATGAACGGTAAGAGCTCTTGTGGTGAAACCTTTTGATTAAAACCAATAAAAATAGTTTGAGTGTGAGAATATTGTACACCGGAATCTAATGGCATAAATTTTTCAATTTTAAGAGTTTGTGTTGTAAACTCAAAAGTTTGGCCCATAGTTTGAACGAGAGTACCTTGTGGTGGAACTTTAAACTCGGCTGGAATTGTAATAGTATAGGTTGTACTTTTTTTCCATGGTTCTAATGGTGTATATTTCAATAATTTAGTCATTGAATCAAAAGTCCAACCATTAAGTGGCTTATCTCTTGCGAAACCTGGATTTCTTGGTACTACCTCTGGGCACCATAATAATTGGTTTGATTCTTTATCGACAATATCACTTGGGAAAATATTAAATAGTAACTCTATTACAAAATCAGTTTCAACTTGTACACCTGGTTGAAAATATGCTTTGATGGATTCGACTTCATCTCTTTTATTCTTTAACTTTTCTAACTCTAACTCTAATTTCTTTAAAATAAAAAATAATATTAATATTTAAAAATGAAAAAAAAAAAAAAAAATTTTTGAAAATCTTAAAAAAAAAAGAATCTTGATGAAAAAAAAAAAAAAAAAAAAAAAAAATATAAAGAAATAACTTTTAAATTATTTATATTTACTCTGTCATTTTCTTTTCTATTTTCTTCGTATTGTTTTTGTTTTTGTTCTTGTTCTAATCTTTCAGCTTCAGTTTTTGGTGGGTTAATTGGTGGGGGGAATTTTAATTGACGAGTAGTTTCAACATTACTCTTATTTGTAAAAGGTTTTTCGGTTGGTTCTCTAATATCTTTTGAAAAACCCTCAATATTTTTATTAACTTCTGTTAAAACATAATTTTCTGGAATTTTTGAAAGTAACTCTTCCAATTCTTTTCCTTCAATTTTACCCTCTTTAATAATTGTTTCATTATTATTATTATTATTATTATTATTATTATTATTATTATTATTATTATCGTTATTTAATTCGTTTGATGTAGATGGTTGGTCATTATTATTTTCTTCTAATTCTGATGTTATTTTAATTTCATCATCTACTGATTGTTTCTCTTGTTGATCTGTTTCTTCTTGCTTTTCTTGTTGTTGTTGGAGAATTATTGAGTCCAACTCTTGTTTTTTAACTTCGCTGAGAGTAAAATCAAAATTCATTTTTATTTATTTTTATGTATAATGATATTTATTTTATAAAAAAAAATAAAATAAAAACAATTTAAATTTGTATAATATTACAATTATTAAATATATATATTTAAAATATTTAGTTTTTAAAAAATAAATAAAATTACTTATGTTATTATCTATTTACAAAATATTTATTTATAAACTATTTAAAAAATCAAAAAATTATTTTTATAATAAAAAAAAATATACATAATTTTTTAAAAAAAAAATCAAAAAAAAAAAAGAAAATTTTGATTTTTTTTTTCATCAAAAATTTTATTTAATTTTTTTCAGATAAATATTTTCCGTTAATTTTTTTTTTATAAAACATTTGCAATAATAAAATTATAATAATCAAGTCTATAAAAAAAAAAGATATTTTATTAACGAATTTATCATCATTTTCAAAAATAATTAATTTTTTTTTTTAAAAATATGGTAATTTATTTTATCTTTTAATTAATTTTAAATTATAATGTTTTGGTTTAATTACAACACTCCATTGTTCTGTATCATCAATTAATTTCCCATCAAATGGTTCTAATTTATATTTATATAAAATGTTTGTAATACAAACAATTGCTTGGATAACTGTAAGATTTTTCCCTCTAAAATAAATTTTTTTTTTTTTTTGTTTTTAATATTTTTTTGTTTTTAATATTTTATTAAATTTTTTTTTTTTTTTTTTTTTTTACAATATTATGATACTTACAAACAACTTCTATTTCCAATACCAAAATGAACACTAATTTTATCAAGATTGTTATATAGACTATTTTCAAAAACATTTGGGTTTTGTTTTTTGGCTCTATAATATTCAATCCACCTTTCAGGTTTAAATATTGAAGGAGATTTAATATAACTTTCAGAATTTAATATACCAAATACATTCCCTATAATTTGGGTTCCTTTTGGTACAAAAATATCTTTAATCATTGTATCTTCAGTTGCAACTCTAGGAAGACCCAAGAAAACAATAGGACGTAACCGTAATGTCTCTTTAATGCATGCATCCAAAAACTCCAATTTATTTATGTCACAATCTTTGTAAAATATAAAATCAAGACTTTTATTATCATTTACAATTGTCATAATTTCTTGATAGATCTTTTCTTGATACTCTGGATGGTTTGTCAAATATAACAATAGAAACTCAATAAAATGCGCTATAAAGAAAAATAATAAATTATTTTAACAATTTTAATAATAAATAACATCAATAAAATAAAAATAATTATATATAATTACCAGATGTATCAACACCAGCAGCAAAAATATCTAAACAAACATGGATAACAGATTTTTGATCACCTTCAGTTTCAATAATTAACTCATCCATTACATCTCTGGGTCTAAAATAAAAATAAAAATAAAAATATTAATAGATTTTTTTTTTTTTTTTTTTTTTTTTTTTTAATACTTTTTATAATCTAAAGTTTCAAAATGATCCATATATATTTCATTCATTAAATTAAAAACATGTTTTGCAGTATTTTTATATTTTAATCTTTTAAAATAAAAAAATGGTTTAAAAATACTGATATAATCAGAAATATCAATGGACAAACTATCTGATAGTTCTTTTACTGGGTTAATCAGTTGTGTTAGAACTGAATCTTCTCTGTCACTATATGGAATTTCTTTTGATATTAAGATTTCAATAATAACATTTAAGCTAAATTTAGGTATTAAAATTGTTGGAGAAAACTATTTAAAAAAAAAACTATTAAAAAAAGATTTAAATTTAAATTTTAAAATAAAAAAATTACTTTTTGATTATCATTCATATTTAATAATAATAACTTCATATGCTTTTCAAACAAAGAAACATAAACTGTTAAGTTCATTTTTGTAAAAGAATGACCAACAATACTTTTCATTTTTTTCCAATGATTGTTTGGGGAAATGCCAAGTTTTTAAAATCCCCAGAAAATACTTTTAAACCTTCTAATTTTGGTCTTTCATTAAAAACTCTAAATTTTTTTACCCACACTTCATTAAATGATATTGGATCATTTATACAGATTGAATACAAATCTGTTATTTTAAAATTTCAAAATGTTAATTTTTTTTTTTTTAAAATAAAAGGAATCAAATATTTACCACCAAAATATAAGCCAATGGGTTCATTATTATAAGATTTTGAAATTTTTTGTAAATCCCTATGGGGATTTTTAGAAATATAAAGCAATGAACCTAAAAATGGAATTTGCCATGGTCTTTTTGCATCATTTTGTTTGCACCTATAATTTTTTTTTATCTTTTTTTTTTTTTTTTAAAAAATAATTAATTATTAAGTTTTAGAATTTTTTAAAGAATTTTTTTATTACAAAATCATATAAAGTTAATATAATAATAATTAAAAATATTGTATAAAATATTTCCATTTTAATATTATAAATTGAAAAAAAAAAAAAATTAATTATTGTATTTTATTTTTTTGAATTACTCTAATTTTTTTTTATAAACTGTTTAAAAAAATAAAAAAAAAATAAAAAATTTTATTAATAAAATGTTTAAAATAACTCATTAAATTTTTTAATCTTTCAAATAAAAAAGATTATTATTTTATTTATCTTGTGTTGATTTTTTTAAATAAAAAAAAAAAAATTTGGGACGATAAAACCTTTTAATTTTTAACCACCAATTATATTTATAAAAATAAAAAAAAATAAAAGTCAACACACCAGTTTTTTTTTATCCTTTTTAAAAAAAAAATATTTAAAGAAAATATTTTAATGTGTTATTCATTTTAAAAAAATATAAAACATAATAATAAAATGTATTCTTTATTTAAAAATATAAAATTTCCAAACCATTGGATTCCTCCTATAGAATTTGAAAATAAAGAGCAAGTAAAAGAGAAATACTTTAAAAGATATTGTGAACTTGGTTTCTATAATGAAAATAGTATAAAAGATAAAGTTATGAATTCTTCATCAGTTTTACTTTCATATTATTTTTTTTCAGTTGCAAAAAATGACCAAGAGTTTAATTTAGGGTATGATATTATGGCTGCCTTTTTTTCAACGGATGATTTCTTTGATGGAAAGCCAGAAAACTATAATAACCAAACAGCAAAAGAAAGAATTTTTAATATTATTAAAAATGAAGGAAATTGTTCATTTAGTGATTTTAATCAAAATGAAAAATTTTTAATAAAATATATTATAGACTCTAAAGAATATAGTAAAAATAATTCAAACAAACAAATACTCTATTATAAAATTTTACAAGGATGGATAGATTATGTTGAATCTTTGGGTCCATATAATTTATTAGAGGTAAAATGAAATTTCATTTTTTATTTTTTTAATAATTTAATTATTAATTTATTTAATTTATTTAATAGAACTATAGTTATAATGAAACAATTCATCTCTTTATAAGAAGGTTTGATATCGCCTATTTACCAGCATGCGATTTAGCAATAATGATGGTAATTGAAAACTTAAATATAAGTATCATGTACCATCCAAAATATTGTTTAATGCATTTAGATTTAGCAAAATCATTGTCTTTAATTAACGATCTTCATTCTTTTGAAAAAGAGTTCTTGGATGGACAAATTAAAAATAACTATCTTTATAAGATAATTGAAAAAGGAAATGATAATAAATCTTTTGATGTCGGATCATTTGATATTGGTGTGAAAAAAATATTTAATGATATCAACAAACTTAATCAAAGTGCAGAAAATTATGAAAAAGAATTACTTGAAGAATTTCAATTAAAACTAAATGAAAAACAATTTGATGAATTTAAAAAAGTTATAACTGCAAGTTTATTAATAAATGGGGGTAATTTAGTTTGGGGTAATACCAACGCAAGATATTCAACAAAAAATTCAATATTTATTGAATTAAAAGAAAAATATGAAGAAAGTTGTACAACTTATTTAAATACTAAATCATTATTTGGTTAGATAAAAAATAAAATGTTTTTTTTTTTCTCAAAAAAATATTTTGTAAAAAAAAAAGTTTTTTTTTAGTAAAATATTTTTCTTTATTATAATAAAAAAAACAAAAAAAAAGCCATTTGTTTTTCAAACGTCAAAATAAAAAATACGAAAAATAAAAATTTTAAAATTACCAAATAAAAATATAAAAATATAAAAAAAATTTTTTCAACTTTTAATCATTCAAATTATACATTATTTATAAACAAATGAAAAAAAATATTTTTTTATTTTTATTTTTTTTAGTAATAACCCTATTAAAAAATAAAACCAATGGTTTTAATATATCACCAAATTGGATTGCCGATCCTTTAACGGATCAAATTCATTTATTTGGAGATATTGATTCATACCAATCAATAAAAGTTATTTTAGATTATCAAATTTTAGATAATGTTACCAATACAATAAAAGATAAAAACATCCAACTATCTGTAAACCAAAAAACCAGTAGCTATATAGTTTGTTTAATTCCACAACCCCTAAATATTGCTAAAACAAATGGCAAAATAAATGTAGAAGCAATTTTTAGTTCCTCTGGTGCACTAGATCTAAGTATTCTTCCTGTTACTTTAATTCAAATTTCGAAATATTATTACTATCATGGCTATCTTGAAATTGTTGGAAATTATTTTTTATCATTAGATAAAAGTTTATTTACAATAGATATAGTAGGCATAGGATCTGATAGGCAAACCATTTTAAATGTTTCAGATAATTTTATTTTATCAAGTGGTTCTGATTCTTTACCAACTATAGTTAATTTTGGCTATGGGCCAGGTTCAATTGTTTCAATCCCAAAAATGGAAAAAAGACAAACATACATTTCAGAAATTACACCAAATATTTTAAATAATTTATACACTCCAATTACTTTAAAAGGTGCATTCTTTGATACAATTAATATAACATTTGAATCACCCGAATCTATAAATATAAATCCAGATCAAAGTAAATTTAAATATTTAAATCCAAATGATAATTCAGCAATTGTATATCAAGATAAAGAAATTAGAATGACTATGGGAAACTATACTGTATATAATACACAAAATATTCATGGTATGGGGGTTTACCTTACATCCAATAAAATCTCTTATAAACTGGAATATTCACCACCATTAATTTATTACTCTTCCTCTTTATATTTTAATGAACCTGGTCTTATTACGATTAGTGGTGATTCATTTTGTTGGGAACCAGTGGTTTCTATTGGTTTAAATCAAAATAACAACTGTATTCTTAAAGATGTTAATATTGAAAAGAGTAAAATCTATTGTTTTTTTGATGCAAATATTAAACCTGCTGTTTTAAAAGGTATAGACCAACCACTTCAAGTAACTGTTGATTGTGGCTCTTCTCTTTATGGATCTGCAAATGTATTTTTATATCTAACCAAACAAATGAATTGCCCTAAAGGTGAAAATAACCAAACATGCTCAAACAATGGTAAATGTAATGAAAACACAAAGCAATGTATATGTGAAGCTGATTTCAGTGGTTTCGATTGTTCTTTAGCCAGTAGTGTTAAACCCTCTAAACCCATTATAAAAAAAGCAGATACAATTATTGAAACAAGTGGTTCTCGTTTTGATATTGGAATAATTCAAATCAGGGAGGTTTCATTTAATGAAACTATTGAATCATCATTTAATCTAACCAATCAAGAATGGATAGAAAATAATGATACGCTCGCCTCAGAAGAAACAACAACAAATACTTTAATTAATTATTTTTTAAATACAAAATTAAAGAATGGTGCAAAAATTTCAGTTGGTATAACTATTAACAACGATCAAGAAAACTCATTAACCTATGACTTTTTGGGCGATTCTATTGAATTATTACCAAACTCTGTTAAATATAAAACTGAAATAGAGTGGCCATTCAAGTCAATATTAAATAGTTTAGAAATAGTTTTCCAATCTCAGGTTTCTAGTAATGTTTGTAACGATAATGAGTATAATCAAAAAATTTTAAAGTATGGTGATTCATTAAGAACTATTGAATTAACAATGATTAATGGTCAAACTTTAGTTGGTACCTTTTCAAATCGTATGAATGTAGACGATCAAGTCATTGTTAGTATTGTTAAGCTTTTAAATCAAAATGAAACCTATGGTTTACCAGTTATAAAAACAAATAGTAATACAGAAAAAACTTTATTTTCAAGTATTAAAATTCCTTACTTTAAAACCAAATCAATTATTGACCCAAGTTTTGGTGTATTATTGGATAATAACTTTAAACCATCTGATAATTGTAATGTTGGTTTTAAAAGTTGGAAAATTGCTGTAATTGTTGTAACATCTTTTGTCGGATTAACATTATTAATAATTTCAACTTTAATTATTTATAAAAAAATTAGAAATACAAATTTAATTTTAGATTTAAAGTTAAAAGTATTAAATAAAAATTAATAAATAAAAGTAAATAAAATATAGTTGAGTTTATATTAATTAAAAAAATTTTAATATATAATGGATGTATTGTAATTGTTTATTTAATTAAATAATGGGATGTTCCAGAATTTAGCTAATTATAAAAAAAATAAAAAATAAAATTAGTAACCATTAATCTTTATATTTAATAATTATAAAAATAATATACATACCTGGATCGCAAGTTCTAAGACCTAAAATAAAATTCAATTAAAAATATTAGTAAACTGGAAAGATATTTTTTTAAAAAAATTATAAATAAATACCTTTGTTCATTGAATCTAATTTTTCCATATCAGCATCTGTAATAGTGAAATCTAAAATGTTAAAGTTTTCAGCAACTCTAATAGCGGTAGTACTCTTTGGAATAACTGAGAAACCTTTTTGGACAGACCAACGGCAAAGGATATTTGGGATTGATTTGTTGTAAGTTTTAGCAACTTGGCCAACGATTTCATTATCAACAAAAGCACCATTACCTAATGGACTATAAGCAGTTAAATGAATATTGTGTTGATCACAGAACTTCTTTAACTCTGGTTGTGAGAGGAATGGATGTAATTCAACTTGGTTAACAGCTGGTTTAATCTTTGCATAACTTAATAAATCGATTAAAGATTGAACATTAAAGTTTGAAACACCAATTGAACGAACTAAACCTGCTTCAACTAATCTAAAAATAAAAATTAAAGTTTAATATACTTTTATATAAATAAATTTTATTTAAAATAATAATAATATTTAAAATAATAATATTTACTTTTCCATTTCTAACCAGGTATCACGAATAGGTACTGGAATGGTGGTGATATCATCTGTAAATTTTTCGCCGGTATATTTAAAAGCAACTGGCCAGTGAATTAAATCTATCATAATTATGATTAAAAAATTTATTATTATTATTATTATTATTAATGTTTTCAAACTGATTAAAACTATAAAGTTTAAATACATACATAAATCTAAATATTGTAAACCTAAATCTTTTAATGTAATTTCGCAGTGTTTTCTAACATTTTCTGGTTCGTGACAAGTATTCCAGAGTTTTGATGTAATAAAAACGTCTTCTCTTGAAATACCGCTTGAGAATTTCTTTGCAAAAGCTTCGCCAACTTCTTTTTCATTCTAAATTATATGTTAATATAAATTTTTTTTTTTTTTTATATATAAATTAATCTTACACCATAAATAGCAGCACAATCAATATGTCTGTAACCAACTTCTAAAGCTTTTTCGACAGCAGAACCAACTAATTTTTGTTCTGATTTCCAAGTCTAATAAATTAATAATATAAAAATAAAAAAAGTAAATAAATGTTATTGTTAATTGATATTTAATAATCGATAATAAAAAACTTACACCAAAACCAACTAATGGGACATTATATCCAGATGATAATTTAACAGATGGTTCCATTTTAAATTTTATATATGATTATTTATTTAGTTTGAAAAATGAAAAGAAATGAAAAAAAAAAAAAAAAAAAAAAAAATTTATAAAAACAAAAAAAATAAAAAATGAAAATTTATTAAAAAAAAAATAAAATAAAAAATAAAATTCTTATAGAATTTTTATAAATTCGGTGGGTGTGTTTACATAATGATTCAATAAAAAAAAATGTTGAAAAACAAGAATCTAGATTTTTTTTGTGGTGTTATTCCAAATTAATAAAAATAAAAATAAAAATAGAAAATTATAAAGAATTTTTTTTTAAATTTTTATGAAAATATAATTTTATTCTATTATGCCAAAAAAATGTTATTTTTAAAATGAAATTTATTAAATTGCTTGGTGAATTTCATCTAAAAATTCTTTATGATTTTCTAAATAATAAAAATATATTGATTCTTCATTCAAATCTTCATCATTCTCCAGTGTTATTTCAGTATATCTAAGTAAAAAATATTATTAATATTATTTAAAATTGAATATAATTATTATTATTATTATTTTTAAAATAAATTTATAATTACAATTTCATATTTGAATAATCTATTAAAGGTAACCAAAAATTATTTAAACTATATTTACCAATTTCTAAATTCTTTGATTCAATTTCAGATTTTAAAAATAAAACTAGAGGTTCTTTATATCTTTGAAAACCGACATGACCTAAAAAAGTAATTATTCTAGAGATTCTTAAATTATTATGACCATTGTTTTTTAAATTTTTATACCTTCTACTTGAAAATACTAGATCAGGATGACGTTCAACTTGACCAGTTTCTCTATTTTGTAACTTTATTCCATAAAAATTTAACATCATTTCGTAAGATGTAACTATTCTTTTTGCAATATCTATATCATTTCTAAATAGTTGAGCCTCTTCCCTTGTCAATTTATTTGCATGATAATTCATTCCATTATTCATATATAAAGGAAATAACCATTGAACAAAACCATGATGCATTTCTAATAAAGAGTAATCGTTATGCCACTAAAAAAAAGAGTTAAATATTTTTTTTTAAAATATTTATAACTATTATAATTATTATTATTATTAATTATTTTAATACATACAATTGAATGAATATTATCAATAAAATCACCATTAGGTTTTGATATAAGAAAATTTTTATAAAATTGATAATTTAATAATGAAGATAATTGAATTTCATCAATACACATATGATATTTTATAATTTCTTTATTTTCATTTTCATAAATTTCTAAAAGCAATTCGTTATCTTTATTAATTTCTATAGATTGTTTGATATCTAATGATATACTTTCATATTCTTCTTCACCTTGTTGATCATTTAAATTATAAAGTTTAATTAAACATTTATCATTTAAATTAAAATTATTTCTTGAAATTATTATTTTGAATTCTCTCTTCATACAATGACAAAAACAACCTTCTATTTTGATATAATCATAAAATAATTCATTTTTATTATTGTTTATATTTTTATTTATTAATTTATTATTTAAACATTCGCAATTGCATTGACATTCACTACCCTCCAAACTATTATTATTATTATTATTATTATTATTATTATTATTATTATTATTATTATTATTATTATTATTATTATTTTGTTTTTGTTTTTGTTTTTTTTTTAAATGTAGATCTTTTTGTTGTAATCTTTTATTTGAAAAAGGGAAACTACAATTACAATTACAGGTGCATTTATTGGGTATAATAGTTTCTAATCTTTTTGAACTATTTTCATAAATTTTTCTTATTATTACTGAATAAAACTTGGGTTTTGACATTATTTAAATTTATAAATATAAAATATAAAAAAAAATATAAAATTAAAAAAATAAAAAAATAAAAAAAAATAAAAAAACTTAAAAAATAAAAACTTAAAAAAAAAAAAAAATTATAAAGCAAAGTAAATATAAATTTAAACTTAAATATATATATATATTTATTTGTTTATTTGATTTTTATTTTAATTTATTTTTCAATTTTTTTTTAAATCATAATCGAGATAATTTGAATATCTATCTAAATTTTCAAATGTATAATCCCTAAGTAGTTTTGTTATATTATTTAATTGAACCATTTGTTTATTTTTAATTAAAGAACGTAAAATTGAAAGCCAAATTTCATCTTGATAACCTCTTACGGTTTTAACCATATTAATGTAATAGCTTGAAGTGAGAATCTCTTTGATATTATTGAAAACGATTTGATTGTCGCACTTTGATGATAAATAATTTAAAATATGGTAAAAACTATGTATATCTGCTCTGTTAGCTTGAATTAAAAATTGGAAATGGCTCCATGCTGATACGATATCGTTCTTTAATAAATACCATGTTATGATTTGATTTGATACTACAATTGAATTCCTTATATATGTAGTAAGCTTTTCGGTATCACTTTCACTAATCTCCTTGGATAACATTTGAATGTAACTTTCAATAATTTCTGGTAAATTAATTTGATCAATTGATACCTCTTCTTGCATGACTAGTCTATTTACTGAAACCAAATATGAAAAAAAGGGTTTCATTGTATGATCATTGAACTCAACTCTTTTGGAAAGCAAACTATTATTTAATAATTGTCTTGATACCATATCCCAAAAACTATTGAGATCTTTTAAATTATTATTGCTCTTTACTGATAAAAACGAATAGATCATTAGATATACCCAGTAATTTGAAACCAAATGTTTATTCTCTTGAAAAAGTGCTTCGGTACTAAAAAGCATTTGATAATAATTGTAGATTTCGTCTTTGAGGTTATATTTATAAAGTAAATGAATTATGGATGAAAATAAAAGTTCGTCATATTGTTCCAATGCTAAATCTTTCTTGAGTTGTTCATAATAATGGAGGAAAATTTCTTTTGTTTTTTCGGATTTTTCAAGATTATTTAAATTCTTGATTATTGATGAATAAAAAACTCTATCTGGTTTCAAACCACTGTCTTTAACCATTTTGAAAACCGATTCAATAAACTTGTATTGGCCAGTCTTTGCTAACTTTGAAATTAAAAAACTATAAGATATAAGATCGATTTTTTTTTCCTTATTTCCTAAACTTAAGTATTCCATTGCTTTTTCGAAATTGGACTCTGATAGATAACCATTTGTCATTATTGTAAAGGTTTGTGCTCGACGATTTTGAATATTATTAAACAACCTTTCACACTCTTTCATATTTGGTACTAATGAATAAATATGTAACATTTCTCTATAGAATATTTCTTTTTCGAAAATAAATAATTGATTTTCAATTCTTTCAAAAATACTAATAGCTTCTGCTATATCACCTTGTTTTTTTTTATTTATAATTTGTGTTAATATTTCACCATTTCCTCTATTTTTTTTTTCTAAAAAACTCTTTTTATTATTATTATTATTATTATTATTAAAGTTATAAATATTATTATTGTTATTACTATCAAAATTATTATTATTTAAACTATCAAAATTATTATCTGTAGTATAAAACAATTTGAAATTGTTTTTATTTTTTATTGCTGTATTATTAAGATTATAAATAAATTTATTTGTTTTTGAAACATATTTAATAAAATTATTTTTAATTGTATTTGATATCATTATTTTTACTAAAATACATTATGAAAAAAAATAAAAAAAAAAATTAACGAAAAAAAAATACGATTTTTTTTTTATTTTTTATTTTATTTTTTTATTTTATTTTTTTTTTTAAATAAAAAAAAAAACTACTTTTTATTTTTTTTTATTTGTTTTTATTTATAGTTATTATTTATAATTGTTCATTTATTTATATATTTTTTTTTTTTTTTTTTTTTTTTTTTTTTTAATAATTTTAAAATTTATAAATCAAAATTTATAAATGAATGAAAAAATTATTATTTAATATTTAGGTAATTAAAGCTATTATTTATTTAAAACTTAAATATTCAGTTATTGCTGTGTCACTATTGTTATTTATTTTTATTTTTTTAATTTTTTTAAAAAAATTTATTTTTATTTTTTTAATTTTCAAATTTTTTTTTTTTTTTAAATTTTTTTATTGTTCCATAGCATTACCACAAGATATAAAAAATAATATTTATTTAACTAAATAAAATGTTACCAACTACAATTTCAGATATTACCACACCAACAGCACCAGCTGCTTGTGCATCAAATGAAATTACTACAACTCCATCTCAATTCTCATCATTTGAACAAGACATTGAATACTGGGATGAAGATAAAGTATTCCAATGGGCATTAAAAAATAGACAAGGTCAATACTATGCTGATATTTTAAGAATTAATCATATAGATGGTCGTGCTTTATTAAATCTCACAGAAAAAGATGTTAGTCTTATGGGTATCAGTATTGGACCAGCTAAAAATTTATTGGCCGATATTCATTCAATTAAATATAAAAGAAATATTAATTGTAAGTATTATTTTATTTCAAAAAAAAAAAAAAAAAAAAAAATTAATTTTTTTTTATTTTAAAGGGGCATACGAAAAGGTATCAGATATTAATGATTTTGTACAATTATATTTCCCATTCCACAAATTAAAAGAAATGGGTACTGATGGATTTTATAGAGTTAAAGACTATAGTGTTGCAAGCTATTCATATTTAAGAGATAATTTAGGTACAATCGGAACTTATATTCCATTCATAAATAAAAACAATAGTATTCTTCCAGATAGAAACCCATTATTATTACAAGATAGCAAAAATTTAGGTGGTATTACACAATTCAATGCTCAACAACCAACTCAACAACCAGTTCAACAACAATTATATCCAACCCAATCACAAGAACAACCAATTCAACTTTATTCAAGTTATGAACAACAACCACAACAACCACAACAAGAACAACAATTTGAAAGACAAGAAATTATTCAATTACAACAACAAATTTTAAACGAATACCCAAACCAACAGCTTCCAATTTTTGATCAACAAATTGTTGGACAACCATCCGAAGAAGAATCTAAAACTGAAACATATTAATTTGTAATATTAAATTATTATTTTTTTTAAACAAAATATTTATTTTTAAAAACCAAATAAATTTTTTTTTTTTTATTAATATAAAAACATGGGTGTAATAAAAAAGTTTTAATTAAATAAAGTTTTTTTTTTTTTTTTTTCTTAATAAATAGATATAATTTTTACAAAAAAAAAAAAAAGATTCTATTAATTAATTTTATTTTTTTAATTGTTTTGGTTTAGATTGATGAATAGTTTTGAAAAAGAATGCATGTGGGGGTGATGGATCTGGTGAATAACTTTCATCATCATCATCAACATATTCTTCGTCATCTTCGTCATCAGATGAAAATGAATCTATATCTTTAGTATCTGTAATACTATCTTTATGTACACGATTGCTATTATTACTTAGATTTCCACCGCTGTTATGACCAAAAATTGTTTTAATTTCTGTTTGTAATTTGTTATGATTTGAACGGTCAATATTATCTTGAAAATCAATATAGTTTTCTCCATTTTCATTTTGCTTTATTATACGATTACCCATATAATTTAAACTTTCATCTAATAGGTTATAACTATTATTCTTTATATTATTTAAATTATTATTATTACTATTATTGTTGTTATTGTTTTTAATTTCACTATCTCTACTATTTTTTAAAGAAGTTGAGTTACTATAATTTACAGAGTTATTATTATTATTATTACTATTATTATTATTATTATTATTATTATTATTATTATTATTATTATTATTATTATTGATTTCATTTTGATTATAATTATTACTATTGATGTCACTATTTACATAATTTTTAGATTGGTTGTCAAATTCTAAAAATTCATTATTATTATTACTATCCAAGTTATTAAAAGAATTCTTTAATGAACTATAACTACTATTACTAATTGTTTGAGAATTTGTAAGTTCATTTTGGTTTTCATCGTTGTTTTTGTTTTGTTTGTTTGATTTATTTACAAGTGATGAGAGGTTTGTTTGGCTGGTATTTGGGGTTAAGAATGGTGGTGATCTATTTGATCCACCATTTAAAATTCTTGGGCTCATATGGGTTGATCCATTATCGTCCAATAAATTAAATCTACTATGGAAAGAAGCGTGTGATTGTGATCTACTAAGTGTTGGTGGACTATTATTACCATTGTTACTATTACTACCTAGTCCACCATTTATCATTAAAATTTGTGGATAGTTAAATATATCCAATTGTTCTTTTTGAATATTATTATTATTATTATTACTATTATTATTACAACTATTATTATTTTCATTATTGTTTTTATTTTTATCACTATTCTTTTCTATATTAATTTTTTCACTATCACAATCACTAATATTGGCTATATTATTGTTATTATTATTATTATTAATATTGTTATTATTATTATCTTCGAAATTTTCATTCATTTCATTGACTTCATTTGATTCATTAACAATTCCTAATGTGTTATTATTTGTAATATTTGAGGCTAAAGAATTTGTTGAAATATTTTGATAGTTTTGTAATTGTTGTTGATAAGTATTTGAAATACTGGCACTGGATGAATAAATAATGGATGATGATGATTTTGTTCTATTAAAGTATGGAGAGTTTTGTTGTGGCTGTTGTTGGTTATTATTTTTTGTTGGAATATCAAGTTTATTTTTACTATTATTACGAAAAAATCCAAAAATTTTTACAAATTTCTTTATACCATTTGGAGACTGTTTATTATCATCACTAATGGTACTACTATTATCTGTAATAATATTTGAACTATTTTCGCCACTATCAAGTTCTAAAAGTGGTGATTTAATTGGTGATGATTCTGGTGTTAATGTAAGTCTTCTATTCTTAATTTCATCTGGTGATATTGGTATTGTTGGGTTATTTATTGAGTTGTTGGTTGATGATAATAAAGATGAGGATGATGCTGGTGAGGTTGTTATATTCATATTTTCATCGTTGCTACCACTTTTATTGCTTTTATTACTTTTGCTACTTTTAATACTTTCATTGCTTTTAATACTTTCACCACTAAACAATAATAAGTTTTCTCCATTGTTGTTGCTACTACTACTTGTACTAGTATTTATATTTGATTCCTCATTTTCTTTATTATTATCATTTGATTCTTTATTTGTTTTGTTTTTATCTTCTTTTTCTTTTTTATTGTTAACTGTTTTTTGAACCATCATTTTACTTTCATGTCTTCTTAAAAATTCAATATGTTGTCTATGTTCATTTGGTGAAACCATTAATTGAAGTTGTTGTTGAGCAGTCAAAGGTTTTTGAGGTTGTACAGGACTTGAGGTACCTTCAATTAAAATTTGATTTTGAATTTGTTCATGTAATTGTTGTTGCTTAAGTAACTGCTCTTTATGAACTTGTTGTTGTCTTTCTTGTTGTTGTTGTAATAATAATTGTTGTTGAGCTTGTTTATCTTCTTTTTTCTTTTGGAAATTTTTAACCATCTTTTTAACTGGATTCTTTTCATCACTATTACCACTATTATTATTTTTATTTGTTTCATTTAAGCTATTATTATTTAAAGTTAATGATGGTGTTGATGTTGTCGCTATATCTAATTTATGTAGTTTGCTATTGGTTTGAATTTTGTGTTTAACCCTTTTATTCATATCCTAAAACAGTGATTAATAAAAAAAATATTAATATATATTAAAAAAAATTTTGATATATTTAAATAATAAATTTTAAATGATTCTTACCTTATACCATTCACTATAGCCATCAAAATTTAAATCAACTTTAAAACCTTCTGAGAATGATTCATTACTAAACAATGAGCTATTTATAAAGCCACTTATATTATGATTTGAGTTATTGTTGTTTGATGCCTTTTGTTCAATATCTGATTTCGGTATTTCTAAATAACGGAATGGTGAAATTGCACATGACATTGATTGTGAAAATTCATTTTCTCTATTTTTATATCTATAATAGGTTTCTAGATCTGGACAACTTTGCCATACTTCAGTTTTCTTTACATTTACTGATGCAATTAATACTGATAAGTTTTTTTTTAATTTATTTTCAACTTCTTCAAAATTATTTTGTGTATCGATTGTTGGTACAACCGTAATATTATTTATTGAGCTATTATTTGATGACCTCTATTAAATAGTTTCATCTATTTCCATTTTGGTGATTTTAGGTGTTGGTGGTAATAGTTCACCTGTGGTTGTTGTTGCTCTTGCGTTGCCGTTGCCTGTCGTCATCCATGTCGTTGCTGTAAATGTTGTTGTCGTTGTTGTGGTGGTGGTGGTGGTGGTGGTGGTTCATTAAATTCAAGCTGTTGTATAGTGGGTGTTAGTGGTTCTTTTATTGGTAATAGAATCTGTACATTTTGCTGCTCCTGTTCATTTATTTGACCTTTTGGTGATAAAGATGATGAAGATGTATTGCTATTTGATGTAAATGGTTGTATTGGTGATGATATTGGTGTAGTTGGTGCGTTTAAATTTAATTTTAATGGTGATATTAAACTGCCACCATTTGGAACTGTAGCTGGTGAGGAACTTAGTAACTCTTGTAAAGCTAATTGTTGCTGTATACCTAATACTGGTGGGTTTTGCTGTATTGCAGTAGACAGTCTATAATGTCTAGATGATGGTATATTATTACTATTACTATTATTACCAATATTGTTATTATTGTTTTGGTTATTTAACTCACTTGAATTTTGTGGTAATATTACTGGTGGTGGTTTATTTGTTCCAGATGGAAATGCCAATGGTTCATAACTAGATTTATCATCTTGTTGTTGATTTTGCTCCTCTTTTTTTTTTTTCTGTTTTTTGTCAAAAAATCCCATTTTATTTTTTTAGTAAATTTTTTTATAAAAAAAAATAACAAAAAAAAAAAGAAGAACAAAAAAAAAAGAAAAAAAATAAATAATAAAGATATATGATAAATATATAATAAATATTTTTTTACACAATAAATATATAAAAAAAAAAAATTAAAAAATTAAAAAAAAAAAATTTAAAAATAAAAAAAATTTAAAAAAAAATTAAAATATTTTTTTTAATAATTATCTTTTTTTTTTAAATAATATTTTAAATCAAAAAAAAAAAAAAAAAAAAAAAAAAAAAAAGGCATTTTCATAAATATGGGAAAAGAATTTAATGAAAATTATTTTGATAACTTTAAAGAAATATTCCAACTTATCAGTTAGAGGGGGTAATAAGATTTTCAAAACTAAAGATAGATAAAAAATAACTCTTTCTTTTCTTCCAATAAATAACCAATACACTAATTATTAAATTAAAAGAGAGATCATTAAAAACAAATAAAATCCAATAAAATAAACATAATATTATATTATTTAAAAAAAAAAAAAAAAAAAACAAATTATTTAATTATATTTTTTATTAATAAATTAAAAACATTATTGTTGTTGATTTGGTTTTATTTTCTTTTTTATTTTATTTTTATTTTTATAATTTATTTAAAATACATTTGTAACTAAAAGAGAAAAAAAATAAAAATAATAATAATAATTAGTATATATTATACATTTAGAAATGATTGTTTAAAAAATACATACAGTAAAAGTTAATTTATTTCTATCCCAATGAGTGAAAAATTTGCCATCTGGTCCAGTAGTTCTATCAATTTCTTTATTTGGTATTTTAAAAGCAATAGTTTCATAGGGCTCTGCTGCAAATAATAAATACTGGTAGTCTTTATTTGGTGCCTCCACTCTTTGTTCAAATGCAGACATAATTCTATATCTTGGTTGCAATCCTGACTCTATTTCAGGGTAATCTATTTGAAACAATAAACTTAATTGACCTGTTTTACTATCTCTTTGTTTAATAATTTTATAACCTGGTCTACCAATTTTAATTGTTTTTTTGGGTGCAATTCTGCTTGAGGTGGTTTGACTAAATAAAATTTAATTTATATTATAAAAAAACAAAAGAAAACGGTAAATTAATATTATTAATAAGGGGTGAGCAATATAATCATAAAATCAAATTTACAATACTTACACATAATTTTTTGAAACTAAATTTTCTCTTTGTTCTTTTGCAGCACGACGGGCTAAATGAGTTTGATGTTTTTTACCTTGTGTATGTGCTAAATAGTTACCAATATTATTATGAACAGTTAAACACAACCTACATTCAAAAGAACCAATATGATTTGATATAATATATGGATCTTTAGAAATATCGATATGTTCTAATACTAACTGCTTTGTTCTTTCTCTTCTATCTATATTATCATATTGTGAACTTTGTAAACCACCACTACCTGCTTTACCAAAATCTGACATTTTATTTTATTATTTATTAATTTATTTATAATTATTACTATTATAATTGTTTAATGATATTTATATATATTTAAAAACTTTAGTTTTATTAAATTTAAAAAAAAAATAAAAAATAAATAAATTTTTAAAAAAATGAAAAAAAAAAAAAATATTTATTTTTTTTTTTTTTTTTTTTTTTCTTTTTTTGAATTTTTACAAATAATCATTTACTTATTTGTATATAAAATATCTATTTTATTTTATTTTTGTAACCAAATAACCCATTTATAAACCAAAATAACTAAATTATAAATCAAGATGTCAGATGAATATGATGATGATGATGAAATTTCTAAAATTAGAGAAGCTAGAATGAAACAATTAAGAGAAGAGTAGGATTATTATTTCTAATACCGCAATAAAACAGGAATATTAAGGTTTTTATAATTACTATTATTTAGAGCAAAACTAAAACCCCAATATTTAAATGAACATGGAGAATATAAAGAAGTAGATGAACAAAGTAAATTTCAAAATACTTTTTTTTTTTATTTTTTTTTTTTTATATTAATTATAAACCCCAACAACATTTTATTTGTTTTTATAGATTTTTTAAAAAGAAGTAACATCAAGTACAAATGTAGTTGTTCATTTTTTCCATAACAGATTTCCCACGTTGTAAAATATTAGATAGAAAACTAGAAATTTTAGCAAAAACTCATATGAGTACCAAATTCTTTAAAATAAATGTAGAAAAAGCAGCATTTTTTGTAGCCAAACTTAGTATTAGAGTTTTACCGGCCCTAATATTCTTCCGTAATGGTATTGCAGTTGATAGATGCATTGGTTTCGATGAATTTGGAGGTGATGATAATTTTAAAATTGAACAACTTGCAATGAGAATTCAAAAAGCAGGTGTTTTAGATTTCAAACATACTAAAGGTTTAACAATTATTCAAAAATCCGAAAATAAAAAATATAATAAAGAAGAAGATTAAACTTTTTTAAAAAAGTAATATAATTTAAAAAAAAAAAAAAAAAAAAAAAAAATTTCTTTATGTCATTATATTTTGTATTATTTATATTTATTTAAAAAGTTTTAAATATTTTAATGAGATTTATTTGGTTGTAAAAAACCCATAACTAATTCAACAACAGCCCAAGTAATAGCTTGACCTGGAGCAACACGAAGAATACCTATTTAAATAATTTTTTAAAAAAAAAAAAAAATATATTAAAATTTCGTTCATTATTATTTTACAATAAATATATTATCTATTCATCTATATTTGATATTTTATCATATTTAAATACATACGTGGTACACAACCAGCCCAGAAACCTTTAAGACCATTTTCTTTATAAATTTCTCTTACAACTTGCATTGAAGTTTGATTTTGACCTTGTTTTTGCATACGTGTTTTAATTGTATCTAATGGATTATTGAAAAGAGTTGAAGCTGTACCGGCAAGACCACCAGCAGTAAGATTTTGCCAAACTGGTAAATGAACACTGTGATCACCCTTTTTAAGATAATCTGTAATTGCATAAAAAGTTGGGAAACGAATCATGTGATTGGTAATTTGACGTAAAAGAGTAGCAGAACCACCTTTATAGAGACCACGGAAACCTTCTTCACGTAAAACATCTTTGAAAACGGTTCCAAAAGATTTATTATGTTCTTGAGTCATATGACGTACTTTTAAGAGTTCACATGGAATAACAACAACAAATGATTCAATGGTACCAGCAAAAGCACCACCAACAAGATTTGAAACAAAACCTTCACCTTTAGTTAATGTACGACCATTGTAAACGGTATTTTTATATTGTTCTGTGAACCAGCTGAATGCAAAATAACGAATACCAACTTTAAAGACAGCTTCGGCTGTCATTGGTAAAATACCTTCATAAAGAGAATAAACACCACCAGTGAAACCTTTACCTTTACTAACAATATCTTTAAATGTAGCTGGAATAGTTTTACCTGGATTATTTTGAAGTTGTGTTTTAATTCTATCGAGTGGATGACATGCCCAAACATCTGCTGTACCTGCAATTGCACCTGCTACTAATCTTTGCCATGGAAAATTAACTTGTTTATTATCTATATAATATAAAATATTGAATTAATATTAATTTGAAAGCGTTTTACAATTTTTTTTTTAAAAAATCATTTGAACAAAAATTTTAAAAAAAGTAAAAAAAAAAAAAAAAAAAAAAAAGATATTTTTTTTATTATTTAAATGTATATACATATATAATTAAATTATTTGCATACATATGAAACTATATTATGATCCTCTAATATTTCTAAAAAACTAAAAAAAAAACAAACCTTTTTGTTGGGTCATTTTTTTTTTTTATAATCACTATGCATAAAAAATTTGAAAAAATTATAATTTTTTTTTTTTTGATTTTTTTTTTTTTTTTTTTTTTTTTTTTTTTTTACTTTTTAAAATTTTAAAATAAAAAAAATTAATATTTTTTAATATTTAATTAAAAGATAAAAAAAATATAAATTGTGTGGGTTAAATTACTAAAAATATCTTTTGAAAACTCATTAATTTTGATTGGGAAAAAAAAAAAAATTTCATATAAAAGGAGAAATTGGGAAATAAAAAAAAAATTAGATAGTTTTAAAAATATAATTATTATAATTTTTTCTAAATTTGTAATCATAACAGATGATTTGTAATATCAACCAAACAACAACAAGAATAAAATAAAAGACATTTTTCCAATGTTAAATCATTATTAATTCAATTTTAAATTTTGGGTGCATAAACATCATTTATAAAAGTTCCTTTAAAAAAAAAAAAAGGTAATAAAAAAAAAAAGGTATTAAAAAAAAAAGGTATAAAAAAAAAAAAAGGATAAACAAAAAAAGTTAAACAAAAAAGGTTAAACAAAAAAAAAAAAAAAAAAAAAACATAAAGTTCTTTTTTAACAATGATAATGATAAAATGATGATAGTAAAACGAATAAAAGTTAATCTTTTTTTTATTTTTTTTTTTTTTATTTTTTTTTTTTTAAAAATTTTATAAAATTTTTTTTTCATAAATTTTTTTTTAAATTTTTTTTTTATTTTCTTTATTTCTTTTTTATTAATACGATAATAAATAAACTTGGAAAAATGTTTAATAGATTAACTAAAGTTGCAATCTCATCATCAAATGTAAAAATCAAACTAATTAATTATTAAATTAATAAAATTTTAAATAAATAATAGAAAAAAAAAATAATTATAAAAAAACGAATATCATATTCAAATAATTAAATAATTGTTCGAGTGTAATAAACAAAAAAAAAAAATAAAAAAATAATAAAAAAAAAAAAATAAAATAAAAATAAAAATAAAAAAAAAAAAATAAATTTTGGATATTATAATAAACATAAAGATAATAATTGATTGGATTTACAAAGAAATAAATAAAATAAATCGTAAAAAAAAAAAATAAATGAATAAATATTAAATTAAATATAATTTTTTTTTTTTTTTTTTTTTAGAGATCTGGTTCAATTAGAAATTATCTTGGATATACTTCAGGTGTTGATAAGAAAAAAGTAACTATCATTCCAGGTGATGGTATTGGTCCAGAAATTACTTCATCAGTTATGGGTGTTTTCCAAGCTGCTAAAGTTCCAATTGAATGGGAAATTTTTGATATTAGCGGTGGTCAACCAATTTCACAAGAATTAATTGCTTCAATCAGCAGAAACAAAGTTGCCCTTAAAGGTCCACTTTACACCGAAATTTTAAGTGGTTCACAATCAAGAAATATGGAACTCAGAAAAGCTTTAGATTTATATGCTCACGTTATTCCATGCAAACAAATCCCAGGTATTGAAGCCAGACACAATGATGTTAACGTTGATTTAGTTGTTATTAGAGAAAATACTCAAGGTGAATACAGTGGTTTAGAACAAACCTTAACCCCAGGTGTTGTCCAATCACTCAAAATCATCACTAAAGAAGCTTCAGCTCGTATTGCTCGTTATGCTTTCGAATATGCCAAAGCTAATGGTAGAAAGAAAGTTACTGGTAAGTAATAATATAGTTTAGATTATAATAGAAGTAAATTTTAATATTAATTTTTTTTTTTTTTATTACAGCTGTTCACAAAGCCAATATTCAAAAAATGACTGATGGTCTTTTCCTTTCAACTTTCAGAGAAGTTGCTAAAGAATACCCAGAAGTTCAATCAAATGATGTTATTATTGATAACTGTTGCATGCAATTAGTTAAATCACCAGAACAATACGATGTTATGGTTACTCCAAATTTATATGGTAATTTAGTTTCAAATATTGGTGCTGCCCTTATTGGTGGTCCAGGTTTAGCTGGTGGTGCTAATGTTGGTGAAAGAAGTATTATTTTTGAAATGGGTGCTCATCACGTTGCTGCTGATATTGCTGGTAAAGATAAAGCCAACCCAACTGGTTTATTATTAGCTTCAGTTATGATGTTAAGACATTTAGGTATGAACCAACATGCCGATAGTGTTGAAGCTGCTGTTAAAGCTGTTATTAAAGATGGTAACAAAACTAGCGATATTGGTGGTCAATCAACTACTAAACAATTCACCGGTGCTGTTATTGATTATATCGAAAAACATCAAAACTAAATTATTTAAATAACACAACAATACGGAAAAAAAAACAAAAGAAAAAAAGAAAAAAGAAAAACCAATCGAAAAACATTAAAATTTTAAATAAATAATAAATTACTTTTTTTTTTTTTTTTAAAACATTATTTCTAAACATAAAGTATTCTTTATTATTGTATTATTTTTTTTGGGGGGAGGAGGTATGGAAATATATAATAAATATATTTTTTTTTATAAATAACTATCATTTAAAAGAGTTGATGATTGTTCGTCGTCATCAAAATATGATCTCTTTAACTTGGTTCTTTTCTTTTTATTATTAATATCAATTACACCAAGTTTTTTATTTACCAAGAAAAGGATAAAACAAATAAAAGCAAAACCACCTACAATTGATAAAATTAAAATAATCCAAAATTCTTTTGTTTTGTGTGGGCATTTAACATCAAATATTTCCAATGGGGCGTTTCCATTTGAGGATTCAAAAGTACAGTTTTCGCAATGGCATAGTGCTGTTTTATCGGTTGGTGTATCGAAAAATTGGATAGTTGCATTTTCACCAGATAGAGGGTGACCAATTTTAATAGAGCTGGTATTAAATTTTAAAGTTCCATTTAAAATATCAAAAAATGGCATAGCTACATCAACTTCAAAAATATTTGATCTATAAAAAGCAATATTTGAATTTAATGTCATAATTGGATTAATAGTTGTATAAATATTGGTAAAGTTTGAATTTCCAAATTCTATAACGAGGTTAGAGTTTGCACTGCCAACTACAATAGATGATGTTTCAATATTTGTAAAGGCTGAATTTAAAATAAAGAGGTTATAGTGATTTAAATTGCTGCTAACTGGAACTTGAACATTAAACATATTGAAACCACCTTTCCAATTTTTAAATGTTAAATAATTAATGATGATATCTATTTCTAAATTGTAATCTGATAAACCAAAGAATGTGGTATTAACACCTGTACCATCAATAATAGTTGGTACATCAATTTCACCCATAATTTGAAAATATTGAAGACCACTTAAATTGAGCTGTGTATAATTACCAACCAAGTTATTTTCCTTTCCGCTATAAATACCACCCATTAAATTTAATGTGGCAAAAATGCAGCTATTGTTTTTAATTAAATAATTTAAACTTAAAATACCATCTTGGATTGATTTACAATTTGGGAAATTATTAAAACCACAATCATAATGTTGATATGTTGAAGTTTGGGTATTTATAAAAACTTCACAGGTTTCCTCACTACTAGTAGAAAAATTAAAAACAAATATAATTAAAAATAATAATATAAATTTAAGCATTTTATTTTTTTATTGATATAATATTGATAGGTTATTTTTTTTAAAATTAATAAAAAAATAATTACTGTCTCCTAAAAAAAATTATTTTTTTAAAATTTTAAAAAAAAAAAAACAAAATAATAATGAGAATATAAAAAAATAAAAAAAATTTTTTTTTTCGGAATTTGGTATTTCTTTTAAAACTAATGAATAAAAAACAGTTAATAAAAAAAAATAAAAAATATTTTACATATAAAATTCTTAAATGATAGAAATGAGTCTTATAAACCAATTATTTTTAAATTTAAATATGTAATAAACATTTGTTTGTATGTGTGTTTCGAAAAAAATACTTTTAAAATTAAAAAAAAAAAAAAAAAAAAAGTGTATTTTTATTTAAAAAAAAGATTTATTTAATTAATTTAAAATTGTTTTATAATTTATTTTATTTGGTTTTATATAATTTTTTTTTATTATTTTAATTTAATCTTTAGTATCGGATTTACTAATAAAACAATTGTAACAATATGCAAGTGTCATATCTTTAGTTTTATAAACCTCTACATAATTATTTCTACCAGATACTGGATAAATTAATTCTTTAGATATTGTACTATTTGAAAATTTAATAAAGCTACTGTCTAAATTGAAAAATGTTAATGCCATTTTCGAGTAATTGATATTTGAATCTGTAAATTTAATGTTGGAATGATTTATCACAACTGGATTATTGATTGTTGAAATATTTCTAAAATCACTATTATAAAATGATACCCTATTATTGATTGCAGAGAATGGGAAATTTGCCGTTAAAATACTTGGAGTTTCAATATTTTTGAAAGTACAATTAAAAAATTTAATTTGTACAAATTTATTACCACCTGGTGAAAAATCGATTAAATTACCTTCACCATGCCAATTTCTGAAATTTAAATTGACAAATTGAAACTCTATTGGGGAGGCTAGTTGTTCTTTAAAGGTGAAAAAGCTTCCTTCAAAATTTTTGCCATTGATAAATGTCTTTTTTTCTTTACCAACAATTTGTAATAACTTGATATTGTTTAAATTTGATAGTTCGATACTATCTACAGAGTTTAATAAAAATGAATAATAAACCCCATTTTCGATTATGATTTTTGCTGTTGAACAGTCTTTGGTCTTTAAAAGCATGTTTAAACTATAAAGAGCATGTTTGATGCTAGTGCAACCACCATAGTTACTGTAACCACAATCCATGGTTGGTTTTTGTAATTGTTTTGGATTTATTATAATTGTACATGTTTCATCCTCCCTATATAATGATGGTGTATTTGATTCGGTTTGATAGGAAATTGAAATATTTATAAATAATACTACAATAATAAAAAAAATATTATTTATTATTTTCATTGTATTGTTTAAATTTTTTTATTATTTGAGTTTTTTTTTTTTTTTTTTTTTTTTTTGATTAAAGTTTTAAAAAAAAAAATAAAAAAAAAATAAAAAAAATTCAATTTTTTTTATTTTTTTTTATTTCTTTTTATTTCTTTCCAATATTCGGTTTTTTTTTTTTTTGTATAAATTTTTATAAATTATAACCCCCCGGTTTTAATAATGTAAGTTATTCCTCCCCAACTATATAAAAAAAAAAAAAAAAAAAAAAAAAAAATCTAAAAGTTATGGTTTTCGTCTCCAGAAATTTGTGAGTGTGGTAATTTCCTTATGTGTTTTTCAAGAAATCGTTATAATTTAGTGAATTTTAAAGATATACAGTAGTTACACTAAAAAGTATTATGGATTAAAAAAAAAAAATTAGATACCATGTTTCAAAATAAAAGTTAAATTAAAAAAAAAAAAAAAAGATATTTTATTTATTTAATTTTGTGTGGTTATTTTATATATTTATATAAATTTTTTTTTTTTTTTAGTTATAAAATATATATTTATCATTAGTCATAAGTTATGGTTTTTTTGAGTTTTATATAAAAAAAAACCAATGAATTTATCATTAAATAAAGAATCATTAAAAAATTTCACTTTAGTAGAAAATCATTTAGATATTTTCAAAGGTTGTTGGCTGTTAATAAAAAAAAAAATTTATTTATAAAATTGAAAAACTATCATTTATAATTCTTGAATTTTCGTTATAATTATCTATATCATCTTCATCTTCGTCATCAAGAAGTCTATGTTTTCTTTTGGAAACTTTAAAAAAGTATTTGATGTTGCACACCTTGAATTTTTGATAAAGATTATAAAATATTACAAATAATAATATAAAAGTGATTACAACAAATAAAGCGAATCTGATCCAAATTCTTTTTGATTTGCCAATACTTGAACAGTCTAAATCCATTGGCTTAAATGTGGAAGAGTTAATTGAGGTATTTGTTGATATTTCAAAGTTGCAGTCAAAGCAAAAGAAACAAAAGGTGGAGTTATCGATTTGATTATTTGAGAACAAAGATATTGTTAAGTTATGGCCATTAATTGGCTTATACGATTGAATTGTTGAGTTCCAAATTTTGATATTTCCATTTTGACCTATAATTAGTTCATCACCTGCAATATGATCACCAGTATTATTAACATGGGTATTTACTATCATTATATCAGCACTTGATAACAAGAACAAGGGAGTACCAATTTTAATAAAATAATTATTGATAAATGATGAATTTTCTATTAATATATTATTGTTGTTATTATTACTGTTTTTAGTGTTGTTGGAGGATGAGAATGTTGAATTTAAAAAACCTAAACTATTGTTTGTATATGTACTGTTGGCAAATAAAATATTGAGATCAGCACTAAATACACTTGTAATAAACTGTTGCTTCATTGTTATTTGATTTATATGGGAGTTTGAAAAATAAAGGTTGCCATCATTTACACTAAAATAAGAACCACTAATATTTGCATATTCAATAGTTGTAAAGTCTACAATTGTATCGGTATTAATTGATTTGAATGGATTTGAAAGGGTATTAATATTTGAAAATAGACTTCCACCAATATAGACATTGATATTTGATTTTGTAGAACTTTGGTCCAATCTACCAATGGAGTTTATTATTGATGATGAATTTATATTTGAAAAATTACAATCTAAAATTGAAATTTGAATATTTGGTATTGATGGTGAATTTATGTTAAACATTATTGATTCTATACCGTTCCAGTTTTCAAAATTTAAAGATTCAAAGCTGATCGATGCTATATTGGTTTGCTGTAAATTAAAAAATGAACTATTTGTATTTGAACCATCAATGATAGTATTGGTACTACCAAAGAAAGTAATACTTTGAATACTATTTAATGTGAAAAGATTATTACTGATTAAATTTAAACTATTATTTGCTAAATATTGACCGGCTTTAATGTTTATTAAAACATCTTTACAAGTTTTGGTTTTTAAATAATCTTGTAAACTATTTATTGCACCAGTGATTGTCAAACAGTTATCTTCTCCAAATCCACAAGTTGTACTATCGATACCATTGGAATTATTTATATTAATAATACAATCATAATTATCGTTATTATTAATTTTATTTGATATTGTATAGTTTATCAATAAATAAATAAAAAAAATAACTATTATTTTCATTTTTTTTATTAAAAAAAAAAAAAATAAAAAAATTTATTTATAAGAATAAAAAGATTACAAATTAATTATTTATTATTATTATTATTATTATTATTTAAAAAAATATAAAAAAAAAAAAAACACAACCTATATTATTATTTAAAAAAAAAAAAGAAAATGCTATTTCTCAAAAAAAAAATAAAAAATAAAAAATTAAACAAATTTTTAAATAAAAAAATTAAACAAAAAAAAAAAAATAAAAAAAAATAAAAAAAATAAAAAAGTAAAAAAGTTAGAATTGTGCAACGAAAAGAAAGTTTACATTTTATTTATTTATTTTATATGTATATATAAAAATTATTAAAAACATTAATTAAATATAAATCCATAATGGAGTGTATATAAAATTTATGGCTAAACTTTTTCCTGAATTTTTTTTGTTTTTAAATTACCTTTTGAAATATCAAATATCGAAAAATCAAAAGTAACTAAATTTTTTCACTGGGGGGAGTATACTGGGTAAATACTGTCGAGTGAAGTTGTTGATTTTGGGTGCATGATTTGATTGAGATTTTTTTTTTTTTTTTTTTTTTTTTATTATAATAATTTATTATTAAAAAAAAAAAAAAAATAAAGAATACTAATATTAATATTAAAAAAAATGGGATGGGTATATGATAGATGATATTGATACAAAAAATTTATTTTTTTCTATTTTTTTTTTTTTCAATTAAAAAAAAAAAACTATAAAATAAATTGTCAATAATAATTATATGATGATTACTATTATTTTAATAATGAGTGATTTTTAATTATAATATTTTTAAACAATTAATTAAATTATTTATAAATATTAAAACTATACATATTATATTATTGTGATTGATGTGTTGTGTGGATTATAATATTATTATTATTATTTTTTTTTTTTTGTTATTATTATTAATAAATATTATTAATGATTATTATTATTATTATTATTTTAATTATATTTATGATTAGACTCCCAATCTAAATCTTCCCTAAAGTTTTTAACTGCTTTGGTGAAATCCCAATCATTATTAACTAAATAAGATCTGGCTTCTTCTTTAGAGATATTTTCAGAGACTGCTAATAATTGAATCAACTTTCTTCTTCTTTCTTCTTCAGTATTAATTTGTGGTGGTGGTGGAACTGCATTTTGATTAATAACTCCAGATGCTGGAACTAACAAAGTTTTATGGGTGATGCATTCGTTACCTTGAATTAAATTTATTCTTTTTATAACATCAATAGTGGTGTTATATCTTATAGCAATACCAGCAAGAGTATCAGTAGAAACTACTCTATGTTGAATCCATTGAACATCATTTGAAACTGGTTGTGGTGGTTGTTGTTGTTGTATTTGTTGTTGCATTTGTTGTTGAATTTGTTGTTGTAATTGTTGTTGAATTTGTTGTTGTTGTTCAACATAACTACCAATTAAATTAATGCTACCATTATTAAAGTTTAATAATTGATTACCATCCATACTTCTATCAATTGGGATATTGTATTGTGGTGGTTGGTATTGTGGAGGAGCTTGGTAATTATAAAAATTGAAAGTATTGCTAACAACTTGTGGTTGTGTGATAACTTGGGCTGTTGGTGGGTACAAGTGACTGTTAAAGTTTGGTGGTGGTGATGTTGATAATGGAAATGGAGGATATTGAGGTGTGATGTTTTGAAGGATTTGGTTGGACCTTGATTGTTGAATAATTTTCTTTTGGGTAACCAAGGCATTGATCCAAGCTTCAGTTTGATGTGGAATTGGTGCATAGAGGAAATGATTTCTAGTACCATCATTGATAACCAAACAAATTCTAACGTCACTATCGGTTGCCATCTTTCTATAAGAGATTGAGATGTCAGCCAAATGGAAAACTCTGTGAACTTTGTTATCAGTTTCGTCATAGTAGTTGATTAAAGATGAATGAGTTAATCTAAAACGTCTTTTTGCCCAAAGACCTAAAGTTTTACCTTGTTTCTTTAAAATAGATTCGTAAAGAATTTTATCAGCACCTAAATAACCAAAATTGAAATTTTGGTAGATTGGATTGTTTTGGTGAACAATATCCGGTTTAGAAACAGTCATAGATTGAAAAATAACAGCGGCATTTTGATCTTCGATGTGATAAGTACTAAAACAACCTTGAACCTCTCTACCATTTCTACTGCAACATGTCCATTTATCTTCTGATTTGTTAAAATTTCCAGAATGTGAATAACAAGTTTGTAAATTAAATTCATTATTATAAATCAACTTTAAACATTTTGAACATTGTTTTAAAATTGGACTATTAGGATTTTCATCCGTTGTTTGTGTTGATTGTTGTTGTTGTTGTTGAAGCTGAGCTAATTGATTTTGGAATTGGGTGATATTTGATGTGTTTAAATTATTAATGCTATTTTGGTTTTGTGGAATTGATACAAAATAGTTGTTAAAACTTCCTTGTCCACTTGTACTGGTACTATTTTCGCCACTAAATCCCATTTTTCTCTTTTAAAACAATTTCTCTTTTTTCCTTTTCTTTTTTTTTTTTTTTAAAAAAAAATTGGTTCTAATACAGAGCTATTCTTTTTTTAAAAAAAATAAATAAAAAAAATAAATAAAAAAATAATTAATTATTTGTACTAAAAGAGGAGAAAAAACCTATTCTGATAAGGTGGGGATAAAAAAACAAATATATAAATAAATAAAAAAAAAAGAATAAAGAAAATGAAAAAAAAACACAAAATAAAGAGAAAATTTTATGTCACAAAATATTAAAAAAAAAATAAAAAAAATAAAAAATAAAATAAAATAAAATTAAAAAAAAATATTTTATTTTAAATAAAATTTATTTTTCAAAATACCAGGGTTATAAATAAAACCTACCTTTTGTAATTGATAAAAAAATATAAAATATAAATAAAATAAATAAATAAAGATATAAAAATATAAAAATAAATATATAAAAGAAAAAGATATTCAAAAAAAAAAGAAAAAAAAAATATTAAAAATAAAAAATAAAATAAAATAAATAATAAGCCAAGTTTTTATTGTTATTGAAAAAAAAAAAAAAAAAAAAAGAAAAAAAAAAAAAATTAACCAGGTTTAAAATTTTTGAGCAAAAATATTTAGGTGTAACCAAACATATAATTAAACACCACTGGGATAGAGTATAGAGTTTTTTTTTACAAAACTTTAGAAAAAAAAAAAAAAAAAGAGAGAAATACACAGGGAAAATAGAACATGTTTTTTTAATTATATATAAACTTTTTTTTTTTTTTTAAAGTTTTTACTTTTATAAGATAATAATAACACTATACCAGAGTAAATAGGTAATCTGGAATAACCTAATGTATTGAACTATGTTTTTAAAAGTAAAAAAAAAATTCCTGTTTAAATTTTATTAAAATTACTCACTAACAGTAATTTATTATTATTATAAATTTTTTTTTTATATTTTATATATTGGTGGTTTTAATTTATTTTTCTTGATTTGGGAGGACTAATGGGTGAGATGGGTCGTATGGTTTAACTAAAAGTTCTGAGAATAATTTGAGTGATGGTACACCTCTAATTTCTGCTTTTAAGAGTGGGAGTTTGGTAACGTGGAAATCATAATATAATTCTTCAATTTGGTCTAAATATTTTTTTTGCATTTTTTGTCTTGCTGAGCATAAATTACAATCATTTTCTGGATAAACAATTTGATTTACAATAATATCACGTACATCTATATCTAATTTGGTTAATTGTTGAATTAATCTTTCAGTTTCATAAACTGAAAGGAATTCTGGGATACAAACTGGAATAAAAGTTGTAAGATCCTATAATTAAAAAAAAAAAAAAAAAAAAAAAAAAATAATTATTAATATGAATATAATGAATGATTTTTTATAGTACCACATACTGGATTCTTAAATTGAACATTAATTTCTTCAATGGTTTTTTTGGTAGTTTGAAGTTTACTTTCAATACCTTCTGCAGTTGGTACATTACCTCCCATCATACCTGATACCTAGGTAATTATAAAATCTATTAGTATTTATTTTTTTATTTTTTTTAATTTTTTTATCAATTTAACTTACAGCTGAAAGAATACCAGAGAAATTATTTTGCATTGATAAAAATTTATTTAAACCTTTATCTAATAAGGATGGAATTGAAAGAAGTCTAAGGGTGTGACCAGTTGGAGCAGTATCAAAAACAACAACTGAGAACTCAAGTGATTTAACTAATTTCATAACTTCGGCAAAACTCATTGCTTCATCAATACCTGGGATAGCAGAAGTAAATTCTTGAAGATTAAAACCATCACCTTGTGATTCTATAAATTCTGGTGCTAATTGATCTGGAGTTGGATCAATTTCCTAATTAATTAAAAATTTTATTAATAATAAATAAACAAACATGTTAATGTATTTTAATTTTTTAACATACCATACAGAATAAGTTTTTAAAACCTTCGACTAAAGTTGGATTTTTTGTGAATTTTTGACCAAATGCATCACTGAGATTGTGAGCTGGATCAGTTGAAATTAAAAGAACTGATTCTTTAACTTTAGAAAGTTGGATGGCAATACTACATGATGTACTTGTTTTACCGACCTATATATATATATATTTTATAGTAGTTTAAATTAATAACTATTTGACAAATGTTCTTGTGATGTTCGATTTGAAGTTATAAATATATAAATTTATTAATTATTTTGACTAGTTGTTTCATGTTAACTTACACCACCTTTACCACCAATGAAAATCCATTTTAAATCACTGTCAATAATATTTTGAATAGTTGGTTCGTATAATTCTTCTTCTTCTGACATTGTTTAATATATTGTTTAATTTAAAAATAAAATAAATAAAAATAAAATTTTTTTAAAAAAAAAATGAAAAAAAAATAAAAAATAAAAAATAAAAAAAAAATAATAATTTTTTTTTTTTTTTTTTAATTCATTTTTTTATTTTTTTTAAATAATATAAAGTAATTATTTTATTAAATATATATTTTATAAATATTTTATACAATTATTGATAGATAGATATTTTAGTTCAGTTTAAAATTATTATAATTCACTACTATTAAATTTAATTTTTTTTTTTAAAATTTTTTTTTTTAAAATTTTTTTAAAAAAAAAAAACCAAAAAGATTTTTTTATTTTTTTTAAAATTTGTGTATTGTTAAAATTAAAAAATCGTATAAAGCCTATAGGGAATATATTATTATTATGTTATAAAATTATTTATTAAAATAATAAACCCATTGTATTTTTAAACAAACAAAATCACTGTATAATAGTAATAAATTAAAAAAAAAAAAAGAATAGAAATGGATCACAGAAGAAGTATTGATTTTACCAATGATTTCATTGTTAAATCAACAGAGCAACAACAACAAAGAAGGTTAGCAAATTTTACAATTAGAAAATGGAATAGTGAAGCAAATATAGAGGATTTTGATGGTTCAGTTCCACCAAAAAGTTCAATTGTTAATTTATTAAACAAATTTTTAAAAACTAGACCATCCAAAGAGGATTTGGTTGCCAATAAAATTTTAGGAAATGAATATAAGCCAATACCATTAAGATATAGTTTAATTGATATACTATGTAGCTATTTAGAAAAAAATGCATTGGAAGCAGAAGGTATTTTTAGAGTTTCAGGTTCAAATCAACAAATTAGATTGTTTTGGCAAACCTTTACTTCGGGTAATTAAAAAAATTTAAAAAAAAATTTAAAAAACTTTATATTAATTATTTTTACTTTTTAGATAACATTGATTTTCCACAAAATATTCATACAACAGCAGGTGCATTAAAGTTATATATTAGAGAACAAAATGAACCTTTGGTTCCACACGAATTCTTTTCGAATTTTATAACACTTTTGGGTGATAATGGAGTATCTTCAAATTCAATGATTCAATTAATGACAAAAGTAACACCAGAAAATTTAAAAATTATCAAAAGAGTTTTAAGGGTTTTAATTATTATGGCAAGACATTCTCAAATTAATAAAATGGATGCAAATAATATGGGTATTGTTTTTGGACCAAATATTTTCAAATCAAGGGTAAATAAAATTACAAACCAAAATTTAAAAAATTTTAAATAATTATATATTAATTTTTTTTTTTTTTTAGTCTGATTCACCAAATATTTTTTCAGAAGCAAAATATTCAAATGAAAGTGTATCATATTTAATTTCTCATTATTTAGAAATATTTCCAGATTTAGAAGTCCCAATTTTAGGTACTGAAACAAATAATGAAGATGGAGCCATCCAAACATCACATGGAGTTGACCATTCTGCAGCTGCCAGTAGTAGTAATGATAATTTAAATAATAATAATAATGTTGCGTTATCACCAAGTTCAAAGGGTATTTCAGTAAATAGCACAACCGGTTCATCAACATCACCAATAATGAACTCAAATTCAACTTCATCACCATCTTTATTAAATAACAATGCCAATTATCCAATTCAAGGTCAAAATAACCCATCACCATTTTCCTTATCAAATAATATTGGTGGTAGTGTATCATCAACTAATTTAATGGGTGGTGTTTCATCGAATAAGGGTTCACCATCATCATCAATTTCAAACTCTTCATCATCATCAAAAAACAATTTAGTACCAATACATCCATCCTTATTAGATACTAACCAAATGGTAGATAAAGTTGAAAGTAACCCATTATCAAAAATGAAGAAACTAGACTTTAGTATGACCCATCTTTTATCTCAAAAATTACAAAAAACAAAGCTTTACCGAAAAGAAGAAATATGGGATTATTTCTTAATATTAAAAGTTAGTGGTAATTTAGTTTCATATGGTAAATCTGGCAACAGTAACAATTCAACCAACTCCAGCTCAACAATAGCCAATAGTTCAAATTTATTAAGTTCAAGTGGTAAAGTTAAGAAATCAAGTACAAATCTAATGAATGGTCACCCATCTTCATCACAATTACAATCAACAGGCGAAGTAACTTTAACACCAGTTTACATTTTAATTACCTCTCAAAATGTTTTTTTTTTCGACACAAGATCATATAATATTCAATATATTTTACCACACTCAAGATTAAAGGATATTTCAATTGATGTTGTAAACAAAGGTTTATTCTCTATATTGGGATGGTGATACTCATAAACTCTCATTCTTTTTAGTACCAAAGCCAAAGGTTATTGATCATATTGTCAGATCATTCGAACGTGGTAGAGCCATTGCAAAACTATCAAATAAATCTTTAGCTTCACTTCAATCTAGAAAGTTCCCACTTTTAGAAGGTGCTAATGGCTCAAGTAGCTTTAGTAAATTACCAGAGTCCAGACCTGTATTCGAATCATTAGCTCAAAATGGTTTCACAGAACTTGATGTTTGGGAAGGTACTGTCGATCTTTTAGAGGTGGTAAAGAAATTTCATCATATTTTAATTCCAACCGAACCAAAAGCAGTTGTCGAATTCCTTTTACCAGCTATTCCCGAGTTTAAAGGTATCTATAGAAAATCTTACAAGCTAGATATAAAGACAACAGTGTATAAAATTATTTGTCTCATTTGTGAAAAGGCCAAATTAGAACCATCAAAATTCCTTTTAAGAACATTAAAAGGACGTACCTTATTTGATAATCTTTGCTTGGGTGATTATGGTTTAGGTACATTGTTTACAAGTTGGCAACTTCGTCTAATTGCATTAGAATCACCAGAATCTACAGGTAATTTTGTCGTTGAATTCTTAATGCCAAATACACCAGAGTTCAAGGGTATGCAAAAGAAAGCTATCAAGGTCGATGCCTATCAACCATTAAAGAGAATTATGAAAGGTCTTTGTGATAAATTAAAGATACCAAATCATCACTACTATCATATCATTGGTCCCGAGGGTGAAGTATTAGGCGATAACGATGTATTATCAAGTATTGGTCTTGGCATTAAATATAAAACATGTAAAATGCAATTGGCTAAAAAGGTTTTCCCTATTGGTAGAAACCCAGAAATCGATACACCAATGGTTAAATCATTAGTAGATGACATTGTGACCACATCTTGGAATAAAATTAAAGAAAGACATAACGAAAGAATTCGTATCTATTGTAAGCAAATGTTAGATTATATTGTAGATCAAGTATTTGTAGAGATAACCAAAGCTGAATTGGTACCAAAAAGAGTTGCAATGTTAGGTAAAAACTCACGTTATGATTTTTATTCAACTCTGGAATCAAAGGAAGAGGAAGATATGATTCTCTTGGACATTCAAGGTTACAAAGAAAAAGTATTCCAATGTAGAAATATAGTACCAGTCGAACTAGAAAACTCACCAAACTATCCTTTATATCGTCCAAAATTACCATCATTTAAAGGTGGCATGGGTGGTGGTGGTATTACATCATTAAGAGATATCAAAGTTAATAGTGCCAAAAATAATTTCTTAAATGAATTAAAAGATAATAATAAACATCAACAACAACAACAGCAACAAAATGGAACCGAACATACCATTAAACCATCTCAAAAGATTAAATATCAACCACCAATTGTAAATAATCCAAACTCAATTGTACAATTATTATCGCTAAAACCAGGAACATCAAAATTGGTTGAACAATTAAAAAATAGAATGTCAGTTACATCCAAAAAAATTAATATTTTTGATGTTGAAGATTTAGTTCCAAAAAATTATGATTCTCCACAAAGTAGAAGAAAAAAGTTATAAATAAATAATAAAATTAAACAAATAAAAATTGATTTTATTTAATTAATCAAATAACCATCGGTTTTTTTTTTTTTTTTTTTCGTTCAATTTTCAAAAAGTCCACATTTGGACGACAGGGTCGTAATATTTTTGTTAATGCCAAAATAATAATTAAAAAAAAAAACCAACCCTTTCAAAATGTACAAAATTGTACTGTGAGTCTGAAATGGAAAAAAATAACTTTTTTAATTTTTTTTTATTTATTTTTTTTTTTTTTTTTTTTTTTTTTTTTTATTTTTAAATTTTTATGATTTCTTTTTTTTTTATTTTTTTTTTTTTTTTTCATTTTTTTCGATTTATTTGTTTGTTATAAAAAAAAATAAATAAATAAATAAATAATATGAATACTCCAATAAAATGGATATAAAAAGATTAAGAGAAAATAACTTCACCAAAAATAGTAGCATTAATAGTAGTAAAAAAATAAAAATAACAAATTTTAATAATAATAATATTAATAATAATAGTAATAATAATAATAATGTTATAATTAATAATACAACTAATATTAATATTACAAAACCAATTTTACCAATTTATTTACAAAAAATTATAATCAAATTATTATGTAATAAAATTGATGAATATAATAAAGCTTATATTAATTATTATATTAATGACGAATTGGTAGAGATGGATAATATTCAAAAATATGAAATACAATCACTTGCACTAGTTAATTGGTGTTGGTTCAACTGTTTTCGTGAAAATTTAACAGTTTCACATGACTTTTTAAGTTATCATTATTATCCAAGTTTATATGATTTAGAAGGTGAAATAAATAAAATTAATATTAATAATAATAATAATAAAAGTGATACTTTAGAAAAGTCAAATATTATAACAGCGGTACAAGAACTTGATTATCAATCCTCTTCTATATTACCATTATCAAATTCAAAAACATTAGAAATAAATAATAATTGTAATAATTTTAATAAATTTAATCACTATATTATAAATAGAGTTAATAATCAATTAAATAATAATAACAGTAGATTTAAATTAATTAATGATAATAATATTATCGAATTAAAATTAAATTTTAGAGACTATTTTAATAAAAAGAATTTAAATAATCAATGTTTAATTAAAAAAATTATTCAATCAATAAATAAGAGAATAAAAAGTTTCCCAAATTTAAAAAAGATATATGTAGCCAATAGATATTATCCATTTGTATCAATTGAGGAACAAAAGCAATGGGAGATTATTAATCTCATAGAGTTTAATAATATATCAACTAGAATATGCTATTTGGATAAGCGGGTATCAAATGTTAAAGAAATTCAGTTCCTCTATGGGACAGTCCACAGCGTAAAGGAGGTGGCACCATTTTTAAAGTCATTAGATATGGTAGAGCAGGTCTATTTAAATGGAGATTGTGAAGGTTTTGAATATCCTCAATTATATCAATTACTTGGTAACGAAAGTTGCTTCACAAATACTTTAGATTTTCAAGTCGAAACAAATATTTCGATTGAAGATTTTTATTACATTTTAAAATTATCACCAAATACCAAAATCTTATTAGTCAATTTATGCTTTGATAATTTAATTTATGAACTTTCAAATAAAAAATCAACATGTCCAAAATGTTTATGCACCGAGGATGACGAAGATAAATTCAACGAAGATAGTGATGATTATAATAACTCTATAATTAATAATGAAAAACAAGTTTTAACAATTTCAAAAAATAATAAAAATATTAATGATAATAATAATAATAATAATAATAATATTGATAATAATAATATTGATAATAATAACAATAATAATAATAATGGTAAAATTAATAATAATGATAATGAACAAGAACAATCTGATAATAGTAGTTTAATTAATTTTATAAAAAAACCAAAATATTTTAAAGATTATTGGGATTTTATATTTAATTTTATTATTAATCATAAAAAATTAAAGAATATTGGCTTTTCATCAAGTTGCAGACTTAAATCCACAGCTTTGAATAGTAAAGATCTTCCAAATGATTTCATTGAAACATTTGGATCAATGTTAATTAATAATCAATCGTTAAGTAAGGTCCATTTCAATAGAGTCCCAATTCAATTTCTCAAATTATTAGAATACATTATCCAAAATAATAAAAGAATTACAAGGTACAATTGCAGTTTGTTACATGACAGTGTAAATAATCAATCAAAACTAGCCCAGTTTATAAAATCATTAAATTATCTGTTAACTCAAAAAGAAAATAACCACATTCTAAAATTTTATTTGGAAAGTGAAAATCAAATCATTTTATTAAATTATAAGAAAAAATAAAAATAATAAAAATAATAAAAATAGTAATAATAATAAAAATAATAATAATAATAATAATAAAAATAACAAATAATTATTAGGGCTTTTTTTTTTTACAAATTTGTTAATTTTAATTAATTAAATTTAGTTAATTTTTTTTTCCCTAATATATTAATTGGTATTTTTAACTATAAATAAAATATAATTATCCTTTTTTACCATTATTATAATATAATTTTTTATACAAAAAAAGTTTTAAATAAAAAAATTTAATATTATAAATTTATTTTTTTTAATTAAATTTTTTTTATTTTTTTATTTTTTTTTTATATTTTTTTAAAATTTTTTTTTTTTTTTTTTTTTAATTTAAATATATATTGTAATTTATTATTCAAAAAAACAAGAAAACAAAAAAAAAAAAGAAAAAGAGAATTAAAAAGAACAATTATAGGTTCGGAAATAAATAAATTAGTGAATGTATTCATCATTTTCAAATAATATAAATAATAATAGTAGTGGAAGTAGGGGATATTTACCATCGTTAAGTTCACCTTCTTCATTGTCCCTATCCTCTTCTTCCTCTTCGTCGTCATCCTCTTCATCGTCATCATCATCATCTTCACCAAATAAAAATCAAAACTCATTATATAGACAAAATTTATTTGAATTACCAACAAATTGGTCACCTAAAGATAAATGTTCTCATTTAGAATTATCTTCAAATGCATTAAAGGTCACATATAAAACAAATAAAACAGATAATGAGGCAGGTTTAATTAGAGCAAATTGTTTTATACCTCCATCATGTGGGATATATTATTTTGAAGTTACAGTTATAAGTAAAGGTAGGGATGGTTATATTGGTATTGGTGTTTGTACCTCTTCGATGCCTTTAACAAGATTACCTGGTTGGGAACGTAATTCATTTGGGTAAGTTTACATTGATATATCTATAACTATTTATAATCATTTTTTTAACATTGGGTTTTTTTTTTTTTTTTTTTTTTTTTTTTTTTTTTTGAATTAAAAAAGATATCATGGCGATGATGGAAATTTATTTAAAGGATCTGGTACAGGTTCAGCATATGGTCCAACTTATACAACAGGTGATGTTGTTGGGTGTTGCATTAATTTTGTTCAAGGTTCAATATTTTTCACAAAGAATGGTGTACCATTAGGTGAAGCAACAAAAGATATTAAAGGTTTAGTGTTGTTTCCATGTATTGGGTTAAGAACTCCAGGAGAATCATTAGAGGCCAACTTTGGACAAAAACCATTTGCATTTGACATTGATCAACTTTTTAAAGAAGAAAAACATAGAGTAGTTAAAACAATTAAAAATACGAATGGTGAAGAAGAATTAACATCTACCCAATTGGTTTTATCATACTTAATACATCATGGCTATAGTGAAACTGTTAAACTATTTGCAAAAACCACAGGTACTGATGGTGAATCAATTGACAACCAAATTGATGATATAAAAAATAGACAAAGTAAATATTAAATAAATATAAAAAAACAAAAAAACAATATATTAATAATTATTTTTATTATAGAAATTTCAGAATTATTATCCAAGGGAAATGTCGAAAAAGTTATAAATGAGTTAAATAGAATTTATCCAAATTTCCTTAAAGAGAGAAAAGATATATTGTTCAAATTATTATGTCAAAAGTTTATAGAAATGATAAAGAATTCACCAATAGAAGAAGCAATGGAGTTTGGTCAGAGAGAATTGTCGAGTTTTTCAAATGATTCGGTTGAATATGAGAATCAATTGAATGAAATATTTTCATTAATAGCATACACTGATCCATTTTCGAGTCCAATAGGTCATCTTTTAGAAAAATCAAAAAGAGATCAAATTGTAAATGATTTAAATTGCGCACTTTTGGTACATTGTAATAAATCATCAACTCCTGTATTAGAAAAAATAGTTAAACAAGCAAAGGTTGTAATTGATCAAGTAGTTTTTCAAAATGCTGGTCCATCAGCTGCATTTATAAATGTAAAAGAGTTTATAGATGTTGATGATACCAATTAAATAAAAAAATAAATTAAAAATAAAAATAAATATTTATAACAATATTATTTAGAAACTATCTTTATTAAATTTAAAGAAACAAGTTTTTTATTTATTATTTTTTAAAATGATTCAATTAAAGATTTAATTAACTTTGTTTCCGATTCTTTATTTATAGTTTCAATATATTCTTTTATAATTGATTTTATTTCTTTTATTTGAGGTTCTTGAATTTTTAATTTAATATTCTTATCTTCGCTTGAAAGGAATAGTAATATCAAATCGACATATTGGAGAGTGAATAAACCAGCGTCTAGTCTTTTTAATAAAATTTCATCATCATCATCTTCATCATCCTCGCCATTTTCTTCTTGTTTTAATTGTTTATCTGATAGTTCTACTCTTCTGTAGTATTTGTCGTGTAGTTCTAATAATCTATCAACCTTTTCGAGATTATTTTCTGTAAATTTAATTAATAAACGTTCATAGTATTCACTTGTTTTTTCTAAATTTCTTAATAAAGAATATAACATTGTTACTATATGTTCTTCGTCTTCTTTTTCATTATAAACTTTTTTATTATGTTTTGATTTAACTTTTTTCATAAAGCTTGAAAATAATGTTTTTAAACCTAATTCTTTTACAAATATTTCATTTGATTTCTTTGATTCTGTTAATGAATAATCTAGTATTTTTAGTGCTGCTCCTCTAAATTGTGTTTTTTTCCTAAATTAAGAAAATAAAATATTGGAATTAATAAACTATTTTTATTGGTTGTTGTATTTTTAATATATTATTAATATACACATACTTTATAAATAATAACATTAATTGAATTCCTTCTGATTTTAAAAATAATTCTTTATTTGATTCACTATTTAATAATAATGAACAAATGGAGGAGAATAAGTTTTCAATAAATTCTTTTTCTTGAAGTGATTCGACATCTCTTTTTAAAAACTGAGAAATGATAACTAATAATTGTTCAATACCATCATATTTCTTTGTGAATGTTGATCTTGATACTTCATCGTTTAATAGAATGGTTGATAGTAATTCACTACTATATAGTTTAATTGGTGTTGGTGTTTTTGGATTGGTAGAGTACTGTAAAATAAATTTGAAAAAATTTGATTTATTTCCTAAAAGGGGTGCAATAAGCAATGGATCTAAATCTAACATTGTTTCGAATATTGAAAATGTATTATGAATAGCTTGTTGTTCATCATCTGCAGTGACATCTAATCTTGATAAATTATCCACCAATGTTACAACTACACCATTATCAACATATGAATGTAGTAAAGTTAAACCTTCATCTTGTTCATTATCTTCTTGTTCAATAAGTTCATTAAATAAATCTATAACATCTATACTGATATCGGTATTTTCGTGTAAAATTAATGACCCCAATGATTCGATTGATTTTAATGATACAAATAGTTTATATAAATCTGGTGAAGTTGCTAAAATTTGAAATTTTTTAATTTCTTCATCCAATTCTATTTCACTTTCCATAAATCTAAATTAAATTAAAATATTAGAGTTTATTTTTTTATCATTTATGATTTATTATAACAATTGATATTTGATAATTTTAAACCAAACTTACTTTTCGGGTTCATTTTTAAATTTTAAACGAAGTTGTTCATTTCTTATTAGTTTTTTTTCAAATGAAAATACTAATTTCTTTAATGTAGTTGGGTTTAATTCTTCAAACTTTTTTAAAATAGTTTTTAAAAAAAAAAAAAAAAAAAAAAAAAACATTAATGTTTAAATTAATAATTAAAAGCCTATATATTTAATATATAAATTAAACTTACCTCTTCATTTTCTACTTGATTAACCAACTCTTTAATATGAGTAATTTCAGCTTTTGAAATTTTTGATGGTTCTGTTGAACTGAATGCATTTTTTCTTTTACTCATTATAATTATTTAATTAAATTAACAAAAATGAATT
>NW_003519515.1:0-6056 GCF_000190715.1 Dictyostelium purpureum | reverse complement strand
TCTTATAAGAATATAACATTGTTACTATATGTTCTTCGTCTTCTTTTTCATTATAAACTTTTTTATTATGTTTTGATTTAACTTTTTTCATAAAGCTTGAAAATAATGTTTTTAAACCTAATTCTTTTACAAATATTTCATTTGATTTCTTTGATTCTGTTAATGAATAATCTAGTATTTTTAGTGCTGCTCCTCTAAATTGTGTTTTTTTCCTAAATTAAGAAAATAAAATATTGGAATTAATAAACTATTTTTATTGGTTGTTGTATTTTTAATATATTATTAATATACACATACTTTATAAATAATAACATTAATTGAATTCCTTCTGATTTTAAAAATAATTCTTTATTTGATTCACTATTTAATAATAATGAACAAATGGAGGAGAATAAGTTTTCAATAAATTCTTTTTCTTGAAGTGATTCGACATCTCTTTTTAAAAACTGAGAAATGATAACTAATAATTGTTCAATACCATCATATTTCTTTGTGAATGTTGATCTTGATACTTCATCGTTTAATAGAATGGTTGATAGTAATTCACTACTATATAGTTTAATTGGTGTTGGTGTTTTTGGATTGGTAGAGTACTGTAAAATAAATTTGAAAAAATTTGATTTATTTCCTAAAAGGGGTGCAATAAGCAATGGATCTAAATCTAACATTGTTTCGAATATTGAAAATGTATTATGAATAGCTTGTTGTTCATCATCTGCAGTGACATCTAATCTTGATAAATTATCCACCAATGTTACAACTACACCATTATCAACATATGAATGTAGTAAAGTTAAACCTTCATCTTGTTCATTATCTTCTTGTTCAATAAGTTCATTAAATAAATCTATAACATCTATACTGATATCGGTATTTTCGTGTAAAATTAATGACCCCAATGATTCGATTGATTTTAATGATACAAATAGTTTATATAAATCTGGTGAAGTTGCTAAAATTTGAAATTTTTTAATTTCTTCATCCAATTCTATTTCACTTTCCATAAATCTAAATTAAATTAAAATATTAGAGTTTATTTTTTTATCATTTATGATTTATTATAACAATTGATATTTGATAATTTTAAACCAAACTTACTTTTCGGGTTCATTTTTAAATTTTAAACGAAGTTGTTCATTTCTTATTAGTTTTTTTTCAAATGAAAATACTAATTTCTTTAATGTAGTTGGGTTTAATTCTTCAAACTTTTTTAAAATAGTTTTTAAAAAAAAAAAAAAAAAAAAAAAAAACTTTAAGGTTTAAATTAAAAATTAAAAGCCTATATATTTAATATATAAATTAAACTTACCTCTTCATTTTCTACTTGATTAACCAACTCTTTAATATGAGTAATTTCAGCTTTTGAAATTTTTGATGGTTCTGTTGAACTGAAGGCATTTTTTCTTTTACTCATTATAATTATTTAATTAAATTAACAAAAATGAATATTTTTTATTTTTTTAAAAAAAATTAAAAAAAAAAAATATAAAAAAAAAAAAAAAAAAAAAAAATTTTCTTTTTTTTTATTTAATTTATTTTAGGCAATGAAAAAGTTAACATTTCATTTGGATGGAATATTTTAATTTAATTCAAACTAATGATATAGCTTTCGAAAAAATATGTAATGGCTTCAATAATCTAGAATCTCTTATAAATACATCATGGAATATTAATAAAATATCACCTTTATATAAATTCAATATATTAAATCAAAAAGAATCATCATTAAATGATTATTTAACAATATTATCGACCCAATTAAATGATTATATATTAGTTTATTTATCTTCAAATTCAAGTCAAACAAACTCATTTAAAATCTATTCAAAAATAATAATAATTAATAATAATAATAGTGAAATACCCAACATAGCAATTTTAGTTTGTTTGAAAAACTTAAAAAGTAAATATAAATAAAAATATAGAAATAACTCCTATAATAAATAAAATTAATAATTTATAATTAATAACAATATTTTATTAAAATGTAGCAAATAAATCAAATATTTCAAAACTTTTATTAATTTCAACTGATGAAGAAAACAATATCACCACAAATAGTAATTTATTTATAAAGTATAGTATGGCTCTTTTACAAGGAAACAAACCAATTTTAAACGCAATCACAAATTGGTTAAGTAGTAAGTTTGATTGTTATATATCTGAAGTTATTTTTCCCTCTATCGTGGTTTATCAATTATTATCAAAGTGGATACAAAAGGAAATTCAAAGATCCCATGGTAATAAAAAAAAAAAAAATAACAATATAGATAATAATAGTCAATTATTTATACCCAAAAAGCATTTAGAATTGGTTTATTCATTTGAATCACTATTAAATAATAATCAAGAAGAAGATAAATCCCTCTCTGTAGTAAAGATAACAATTCCACCAGAAACAATAAAAAATATAATGAAAATAATTATAAATTTAAACAATAATAATAATAATAATAATAATAATAATAATAATAATAATAATAAAAATAATAATGAAACCTATGAAAAAAGTTCAATCTTATTTACTGCAATTAGTGAACATTTTCAATCATTAATGAATTTTCCATTGGAATCATGTGCCTTAGTTCAGTCTGGTAGTAGTGATGCTTTGTTAAGTGTCTCTGGAAAATTAAAAGTAAATATTATAATTAAAAATATTTTCATTGTTTTTTTTTTTTTATAAAAATATCTCAATCATTTACTAATTTTTTTTTTTTTAAAGATTTATTCAAATCCAAAAGAAATTTTAAAAGATTTAGCAGATTTTATATAATAAATAAATATTTTATAATAACAAAAATAAATAAAATAAAATAAATAGATTAAAAAATAGAATACATATAAAGTATTTGGTTTATTTTAAGGACTTATTTAAAAATCCTTTTAACAAGTTTCGGAAATATTTTAAAATTTACATTTGGTTTAGTTGAATTTAAATTGTACATTGGGAAAGTTTGATACAGTTGTAATTATTATAATTACTATTAATATTTGTTTGTTATTGAAGATGTTTTTTAATATACATAAAATTAAAGAGGAGGAAAAATACAGTTGGGGTATATGATTATTATTTCTTTTTTTTAAAATAATAATCTTTTTCTGGCTATTGGTGAGTCAATATTTTTAAAAGATGAGGATGGAATGAATTGGATTTGACTTTGAGATTTAGAAACTTTTGGGGATAAAAGTGATGAGATGTCATTGGATGAGTTTAGTTCTTGATTTAAATCTGGGAATAGGATTCTTTTTTTACAGTTTCCAGATGTTGTTTTAGGTTGAAGGTAAGCATAATTCTTTTTAGGTGCACCAGGGCAGATTGGTTCAAAGTATTGCCCTCTTGCTGGTGATTCGAATATATTTGATATTGATTTTGTGGGAGTGGATGGTGGTGTTAATATTTGTTTTTCATTTGGTACAATTGAATCATCATTATCACTTTCGATTATTGATAGAGATTCAATTTTATTTAAAATATTTAAATGATTATTTTTATTTAATGATTCTATTATATTATTATTATTATTATTATTATTATTACTATTATTATTATTAAAATTATTAAAATTATCACAGTCATTTGTTATACTATTTATAAATTTATTAAAATCTTTTTCATTATTAATAATATAACCAACAGATTCTATATTATTACTATTCATTTTTTATTAATTTATTATTATTAAATTTAATTTTATTTTATTTTATTTACAGAAAAATAGTTTTAATACAAAAAATAAGATTTTATGATTAATGTTTATTGTACAGTTTGGAGTTGATTGTTTAAACAATAATGAAAAAAAAAAAAAAAAAAATATTTTTTTTACCAAAAAATAATAAAAAAAAAAAAATAAAAAAAATAATATATATTTGCAATATTAAAAGAAAATGAAGATATTATTTAATTGATTGTTGATTGGTGTAATTGAAAACAATGTTTTTTTTTTTTTTTTTTTTTGAAAGATTTGATGAAATTTTATTTAAAATAAATAAAAAAAAAAAAAATAAAAAAAAATAAAAAATCAAAAAAAAATATATTTTTTTTATTTGAAGAAATTATATATAGTATATTGTACTTTCGAAAAAAAAATCTTTGATTGGGGTGATCAATAAAAAATAAAATTGGGGTTTGGTTTGAAAAAAAAACAAATTGAAATAAAGAACTATGGAAGAAAATTGTTTACAATTTCAAAAAAATCGTAAATTGGGCTGTAATCTTGTTGGTGAAGATGAAATTTTTTGAATTTTGAGGAATTTTTTAAATCAAAAAAGTTATTTTTGGGGTTAACAAAACTATTTTATTATTATAATACAATAAAAAAGAAAAAAGCTCTAAATTTAAACTAAAATAACAATATTTATAAAAATGTGTGAAATAGTTTTGGCGCCAATAGTTTTGTGGTGATTTGATTTTTGTGTTTTAATATTTTTTAAATTAATATTATGGATCTGAAATAAAAAAAAAAAAAAAATAATGTATATTAATAATAAAAATAATAATGTGTGTTGTTATTGGTTTCGTGCTGTTATAAATATGTGAGAATAAAAAAAAAAAAAAATTAAAATATACTAAAAAAAAATAAAAAATTAATTATAAATTAAAAAATAATAATAAAAATAATAATAATAATAAATATTATGGGTTTGCTATTGGCGAAAATTAATTATTATTGAAACAATAACAATGGTGGTCAATTAATGAGCCTCCTCAATTGATACAAAATTATATATCCAAAACTTATGGATATTTTTGGTGAAAAGAAAAAAATAATGTTTTTTTTTATGTGTTAAAATTGGTGTGTGTTAAAAATAGTGTTAAAATAAAAACACAACCCCCAAAAAAAATTTTATGAAATTTTTTGTAAATTAAACAAAGTGTGTTATATAAAATATATTATATATTTTATATATTTATATTTATAAATAAAGATAAATTTACATATGCTAAATAAAATTTACATAGGCAAAATAAAAATAAATAAAAAATTTTATAATTGAAATTTTAACAAAATATAAATAATGATAATTTTATTTTTAATCTTTTAAATTTTATTTACTTTTTTAAAAAATTTTTTTTTTATTTTTTTACATTATTATAATGGTTCTTTTAAAAATCGAACTATTAAATCAGCTACTTGTTTTGCTTTTTCTAAAGTGAAAGAATGACCACATTCTACACTTTCAACTCTGGCATTTTGAAAATTTTGTTTAAAAGTATTTGTTGAGACTTCAAAAGGTATTACCTGATCTTTGGTACCTAAAATAATTAAAATTGGAAGAGTTGAGGGAATTTGTGGGAATAAATGGACAAATCCACTTGAAAATGGTATATTACATAATGTTGAATGGAATGCATATAAATAGTTTGGTTTTTGATTAATCATCCATCTTGTTTTTTCTACTAAGTCATCAATAACTAATGGGTCAATACTACTATAATCACTAATATCGTTACGAAATCTTTCACTAAAAAGTTATATATTTAAAAAATTGTTTATACAATTAGTGATTTTATACTTGTAAATATTTATTATATAGTTTTACCTACGTTTCTAATCTTTTTAACATTGCTTGAGCCCCAAAAAATCTAAATAAAAATTTACCAACGTAGGGCAAGGTTACAATTCTACCCATTAATGGTACAGGTACAGGTACGATTGCTGGACCTAGTTCACATACTTTTATTAATCTTTGTGGATGGGTAGCAGCAAATAAAGTGGCTACAGCTCCACCCATACTATATCCTATTAAATAAATATTATTTATATTTAAATAATCCAAAAGATCTATCGCTTGAGTTAAAAATAAATCTAATGTATATGCTATTGTATCTTGACTTTCACTTCTACCTCTACCATAAAAATCTATTTTTTTTTTTTTTTAAATTTTTTATTAAAATGAAAAATCATTTAATTAAAAATTTGTTTAAAAACAATATATAATAATATAAAAATAATTACCAAATAATAGTACTGAGTATTCGTTTTCGATTAAATCTTGTACAATCGGATGAAATGACATAGCCCACCAAGATAATCCATGTAAACATAGTACAATCG
>NW_003519514.1:32391-63161 GCF_000190715.1 Dictyostelium purpureum | reverse complement strand
AAAAACAAAATTTCCAGAAATAAAAAAATATTCAAAAAAAAAAAAAAAATCATTCAATATTTTCATCCACCATATATATAATAACATAATAAAATTATTTATATATCAATAAAATGCAAAAAGTACATCCCCCTATATTGCTAGGAGGTAATAAACCTTCTATACATTCTTTATTATTATCACAAGATCAAGTAAAGAACCCCCAAAGAGACGAATATTTAAGTGGCTGGAATTTCTCTTCCAATAATAATCATTATATTAACCAACATCATCAATATTCTCAATATAACATTCAACCATTGAAATCATTCGATAATAACAACAATAATGGTGGTTATATTCACGAATCAAAAAAATTTAAATTTTCACAAGACCAATTTAATAGCAGCGATGAAAGTGATAATGGAGAATATTCACCAAAACCAAGATACAATAACAATAGTAACAATGGTTTAGATAGTATGATGAAACATTTTGGTTCAAATAGTTTACCCACCTTTAGGCAATTCCAACAACATCTCACTGTATCACCATCACAGCATTCTTCTTCCTCGTCATCTTCATCATTACATTCATCCCCATCATCTGCTTCATCATCACCATCTTATTCAGTTCCAATTGTTGCACTTCAAAGTGAAAATAATAATTCATCAGACTTCAAATCACCATATGAGCAACCACACTCACCATCAAACAACAGTGATTTTAAAAATAAACAAATTCAACAATGGTTACAAGAACTCCAACAAATTAAAAAGAGAGAATCAATTCTTTTAGAGAATTTAAAGTATTATAATGTAAATTCCGTATCCTCACCATCTTCCTCTTTTTCATCTGATGAATCCGATGAAGATTTAGATTATGGCCATCCAACACAACAACCACAATCACCATTACAACAACCAATAACATCACAACCAATCCAACAAGCTTCATTTTCACCATCTTCATCACCACAACAAGCTTTAACCATTCAACAACAACCATCAGAAACTATTATTTGTAATCGTTATATTCATCCAGCCATCGTCGTTTTAGTTGATCAAGATATTATTAACCAAACCTCTGGTTATTTAATTGTTAATGCTTCATTGTCCCCATATCCATTCAAAGGTAATAATATTGCATCTCAAAATAACCTTAGCAAGAACCAACAATTACTTCAAGGTGTTAAAAGTATTCTCGTTGAAAAGAATGGTTTTGTTATTTTCAACAAATTAAAACTTAATGAAGTCTCTGCCAAATATCCAAATCAACTCTTTTGTATTAGTTTCACCCTTTCTGATATCTCATCAGATAAACAAATTCGTGTCGTATCTCAAGTAGCTAGTACCCCATTCCATATTATTTCAAAACCAAATAAGAGAAAATGTGACGAAATGGAAAATGAAGAACCATCATCACCAAAATCAAACTCACCACCATCATCACCATCTCTTAATAATATTCCAACTTCCGGTGCTGCATCATCATCATCATCAAGTAGCAACAAATTAGTTGATGAATGCTCTGCAATCAATACTAATGATCCAAATTATATTGATATCACTGATTTATTAATTTTACCACAAAAAGAAGCTGCTGCCAGATTAGGTATTTCAGAATCAATGCTTTGCAAAAGATTTAAAGAGTGCACAAGAAGAAAATGGCCATATAGATATGTAAGTATTTAAAACAGTTAAAAAAAGAAAAAGTATAAAAATATTAATTTCTTTTTTTTTTTTTTTTTTTTTAAACAGTTAAGAAAAATTGATAAATTTATCAAGTTACTTTCTTTACAAAATATCAATGAAATACCAAAAGAAGAAAAAGAAAAATTAGAAAGATATATTCTTGAAAGAGAAGAATGTCTTCGTCCAGTTAAAATCAGAATTACTGGCTGTGTTGATAAAGATGACCCAGAACAATTTACATCAAATTTAAATTTCAATAAATCAACACATCAACTCCCATTACCATCATCATCATCAACTGGTTCAAATATTCCATCAAAATCACAAATTCAAAATATTATCAATGGTGGTAATGAAGACAACAACAACAACTACAACAACAACAATGGTGTTGCCGCTTCTAGTGCTTCATCATCAACTAAATTATTCGAAGGCCTTACCACTGGAGGAGAGGGTAAAGGTTTAGAGAATATTTTAGAAACTTTGGAAATGCTCAAACACACTCATCGTCAATAAATCATCTTGAAGAAAGATGATGATGATAAAGGATTATGACTTCATTTTATATATGTGCCCCAAAGCATTATTTAATGTCTTCATTAATATATCCTTATAGTGTACTTTTTGGGAAAGGTTTTCATATTGTTCAATTTTACAATCTTGAATATCAAGGATGTAATCTCTCCTATCCAAGCTTTGTTTAGGAAGTTGATTCTAATGGAAAGAACAGGTTAATGGATAATCGATTTTTCTGATGTCTGCCATATAAGTTTCCACGCCTCAAAGTTATAATTATGCACTATATGTATATAATTGTATAATTACTTTTTATTTTATCTTTATTTTCAGTTATAAAGAATTTATATTTTAGGTTTAATTGATTATAGATTTGGTTTTTGTTCAGTTTGCTCCATCACTTAAACATTTAAATATTATAATAGCAGTAATAATAACCAATAATAATAGTTACAACAACCAAAAATTTATTACTCAATCACCAAATCATATTTCATCACTCAAGTTTTAATACTCAATATTTATTTCTGTTTCAAGCAACGCCTCGCCATGTTTATAGAATATCTATAATTCATCCTACTTGGTAGAACCTCTGTTGATTTTGTTTTAACGAGACTACAACCAGCGATTCTATTTGGTAGTATGGGAGTTCAAGAAAATTTAGTTTCCAACAGACTTTATCTTTTGAAGATATTGGTCAAAGAATTAAAATCAAAAAAAAAAAAAAAAAAAAAAGCCACTTTTAAACAACGACACCGAAATGCTTTTTCAATTTTTATCAAATTGATAAACCTTGTACATAAAACATTTTTGAAAAAGCAAGAGTTGTTTTAAAGTAACGCATTTTTTTTTTAATATTTGATTTTTAAATCTTTTATCTGATATTTTCTCTTCCATTACGTTCATTTATTCAAAAGAATTTATGAAATAGTTTTGGTAAGATCTTGTGTACAAGAAAAAAGCTATTGACCCTGTTGATAAATTAAATCTATTGGATTGTCATACCTCCATTGCAGTATTTTGCCATCTTTTGTAACAAAGATACCAATTTAATTGCATCAGGTAATCATCTCAACCACCGTAAACAGACTCTAATTTAACTCTATAAACCCAATAATTCAAAAAATAAAAATAATTTATAACCACTTTCTTTAAAAAAAAACCCTTTTTAATTTTTTATTTCACCATTCATTATTTTTTAGATTAATTTTTCATTGTTTTTTTATATTTTAAAATTATTTCTTTTAAATTTTTGTTTAAAATATATTATTTAAAATAATTAACAATAGTAACAATAATATATTAATTAAAATAAATTAAAAAATAATTTATTTTTAAACACACATTTCATAATTTAGTTTTTTATATTCCATGGTTCAGAACCTTTCAAATGAATTTTTTTCATTGTCACAATCAGTTGATTTACATTTTAGTTAAAAAAATGAAAGTTTGGTAAAGAAATCAAAGTTTAGATAATCCAAGAATAATAATAATATTGTTATTTAAGAATAAAATAGAAAAATCACTCAGGTTAAGATAAAGAAAAAGGAAAAGTGGCTAAATTAGTTACTATCTCAAGTTTCACCAATTTCTAATTGTATTTATAAATGAATTGAGAGCATGTTAGTGGACCTTATTCTCATTTTTCAAAAAGTCACCACAAGAAAAAAGGTTTTTATCCTTCTTATTAATAATAAAGGTATATATAGAAAATATTTTTATATAAATTATTTTTGTTATTGGAACTATTAATATAAGGTTATTATTTTAATTAAATTTTGTTTCCTATTATGTGGTTAATTATAAGATTTCGAAAATTTTAAATAGAGTTTGATATCAAACCTCAAATGTCAATGAAGCAGTTTCATTTAGCAAAGAAATTGCCAACGATAATTGTAATGCCTTGCTTTTTCTACAAAAAGGGCACAAATATATATATAACTTTGAACAAGTTTGTAAATACCTTTATAATAAAGCCAATACATATTAGGGAAATAATTAGAGACGAGGAGTTATTATTAAAAGAGTTTAAAGATCCAATTAAAAGAATTATGTCCATTTTTTATTGTATAGGGTCCATTACTTGGTATTTTGAATTGGACATATAGATATATTTTAAACAATTCTCCATTCACAGGGTTTAATTCCTCAGGGAATTCAATTTGGAATTACAATATAATAATCTCAACTATTTCTAAACAAAAGGAATATATTTTTTAATATTTTTAAACAAATTAAATAAAAAAATTGAGTTTTTAAAAAGGTTTAAAATTTTTTTTTAATTTCACAAAATATTTTTATTTTTGCATTTATAACAAAAATTTTTTTGTATTTTTTATTTTATATAATTAATATTAATAATATAAACAATAATAATTATTAAATTGTGTTTTTAATTGTTTTAATCTCTACCGATTTTAAAAAAATATAATGTTATTTTTCTTTTTTTATAAAGATTTTTTTTAAATCCCAAACCAAATTATTATTTTTTTTTTATATATATATCTTTAATTTATATTTGTAAATTATTTTATTGAAATGGAGAATGAATGTTTTTATAAAGATATTTTTAAATTGTTAAGGTCATTATTCCTTAATTTCATCTATTGTTTTGTTTTATTTTTTTTTTAAAATATTTTATTTTTTTTTAAATAATTCAAAGCTATAAAAAAAAAAATAAATTAAAATTTTTTTTTTATATTTAAATATTTTAAAATATAAAATGGAAGCTATAAAACAAAAAAGAAGTTTAATATCTTTAAAAGAATCATTTATATATCCACACGAATGGAATCACGAACCTTGTGATAATAAATTTATTTTGGAGTGTTTCAAAGAGTCGGTAAATTTAGGAATTTTTCAAATAGATGATAAAAAATCATTCAGTTATATTAATTCATGTTTATCAAGTTGTGCATATATGTGGCCACTTTGTAATCATTCTCAATCTTTAATGACAGGTAGATTTATTCAATGGTCATTTTTAATAGATGATTATTTAGACAGTTTAGAAATTGATGATAAAAAAACAGATTCTACAGTATTAAATGTAGAAAAAGCATTAATTAATGGAACAATAACCAATAAAAATTCAAAATTAGAAGAGTATACAGTTTTTTTTAGAAATAAGTTATTCGAATATTGCGGAAGGGAAAGATTGGATGCATTTAATCTTTTAATTAACGAATTGGTAATTTGCTTGTGGACTCTGGTACCTTTTTCAAAAATTCATAGTAAAGAAAAAGATTTTTATCCATCTTATCAATTATATAGATGTATAAGGTAAATGTATATAAAAGTAATTACAAATAGTTAATTATATAATTCTAATGTTAACTTTTGTATTAGAACTATCAATGTAGGGATTATTGCATGTTGTGCTTTAAATTTTATTTTGTTTAAAGATTTAGATGTTAAACTATGGTTAAACCCAAGATTTAGAAAGATATTAAATAGAGCTTCCATTCAAATATCTATAGTTAACGATGCTGTATCCTATGCAAAAGAAATTTTAAATGAAAATGCTTATTGTAACACTTTTTATTTTTTACAAAAAGATTCAACTAAATTCAGCACGTTTGATCAGGTTTGTGAATATCTTTTTAACGAAGCTAACACATATATCAAAGATATCATCACAGATGAACCATTACTGCTGCACGAGTTTGAGGATGTAGAGGATAGAAAGGTAGTTCAGTCTCTTTTAAACCATGTTCACTATCTTATTAGTGGGAATTTCGTATGGTCAATAGAAAATAATCAAAGATATCAATCAAGTATTTCTCCATTTATAGAAACAAATAAAAAAGAAAATAAAATAGAAAAATACAATACTTTAATTTCTACAATTTTCAAACAATAGATTTAAATAAAAAAAAAAAGGATTAAAACTATTTTAAATTTTAAATTTTAGATATTTATTTTATTAATCTTTTACAATCCACTGGCAAGTCTATCGGATCTTCTTGGTCCAACATAAAAACATTTTTTCGATGAATGTTCGTAAAGATTTCTAAATTTAAATTATTTTTCAGATATTATATATTATATATTAAGTTTTGAAAAAAGAAAATTAAAATATAATTTAAAAAAAATAAACGAAAATGGATTTTTTTAAAACGAAATTTTTTTTTTTTTTTTTTTTTAATTTTTTTGATTTTTTTTCTCAGATTATAACTATGCTTATTAAAAGATAAAAGAATGAAAATTCTTTATTTATTTTTTATATTAAACCTAATTTATTTTATAAAGTAAGTACCAATCTTATTTTCTTTTGATAAAAATAATATAAATAATATTAATATTATTTATAATTTTAGTTGTTTAGAAATAAATAATTATACACAAAACCAAAATAACCTGATAATTGTGGGAAGTGGTTTCACAAGTCAATCATTTGTAAATTTTGGGTTTGGTCAAGTTATAATTAAACCAACTAGTTTTAGTGAAAATGAAATTCAATTAACATTACCTTTGGCAATAGAGAATTGTGAATTTTATGTCACCAATACAATAGATCAAAATGTTATTAAATCAAACAACTTATACTTAACACTCACACCAGAAATAAAATCATTTGCAAGTATAAAAGAAGGAGATTCACATTTAATTTTATCGTGGTTAGGGGAATATATTTGGAGTATCAAACAACTCGAGCAATATAATATAGTAATAATAAATAATGATAATACCAATTCAAAAACTCAATGCAACAGTATAAAAAATAGCTCAATTTCTTTAGAACAACAAATTATTCAATGTAGTATCAATATTGGTGATATATTTGATATAAAATCAAGTTTAAAAGCAAGTATTACCATTGGTGAATGGAATAATGTTTATGAATTTTTAATTGCAACACCTACAATTGAAACTATAACTCAAATAGACTCAAGTGTCTTAATAACCACAAGAAACCTTAAAACTGGTGCCCAAGATATAGACTCATTGCTTAGTTCAATCAAAGTATACCATAAAGATCAAGAAATTTCCTCAAATTGTAAGAATTTAGATATAGAAAACAATAACAATGAGATAGAATGCTTTATTGGCTCCATCGTAACAGAAACATATTTTACTGGATCTTTAGATATTAAATTAGTTAGCCGTGGTTTTACATCAAATAATTTAGTTTTAAATGTGGTACCTTTTATTTATACAAATGAAACAATTAAAATATATCCAATTGGGGAACAAAATATAACAATAAATTACTACTATGATAATAATAACAATAGAAACAATAACATTATGGTTTATTTAATAATGAACCAAAGAAATGGTGAATGTCAAAATATTCAAGATAAAGGACCAAATCAATTATCATGTACTTTACCAAAACTATTTGCATCAATTTATTTATCAATTGTAGTATCAGTTAATGGGACCGAAACAAACAAAGTTTCAATTTTTTCATATTTAGAACCAAAAATTGAATCTTCTAATATTTTAGAAAACAATACAATTAAAATCAGTGGAGAAAATTTAGTTTTAGAAGCATCTCTATCATATTTATTCAAGCCATTAGAATGCAACCAATCATCACCAACATCATTACTCTGCAAACTAAAGGAGTGCAATGAAACTGACTGCTTTCCAACATGTGGTGCTATAATTTATGATGACTATACATTCAGCAAAACTATTAGATATTATCCAAGTAAATATAAATATATAATATTGACTTTATATTTTAAAAAATATATTAACCAATTATTCTTTTTTCAATAGAACCTAAAGTTTATTCAGCAAATTTTGATGGTGGATATTTAAATATTAATGCCAGTATTAATTGTAGCGAAATAACACCAGAAAACTATTTTGAAAACGATATCCATGTTAATATTTTAGGAATAAGAACCTCATTTTCATTTTTTGACTCTGGAATATTCAAATTTGTTTACCCATACGAACAAATACCAACATTGGATATATTTGATATTATTTTTAGTATTAAAGGTTCCAATGCAACATTCCAATACAACAAACTCTCAGATTCACCACCAGCAATAACAGCAGCAAAATTTATAAATAATAAAATAATAATTGATGGAAATGGTTTATCAGAAAACTCAAAAATCACATATTTCGATCAACAACTAAACTGTATTTCAACTAAAAATACTGGTGATTATTATTCATTTAGACTAGAATGCACACTTCCACCATCAATATCTTTAAGCTCAATTAACCATTGTGGTATTTTAAATTATTCAGATAAATATTTAAAATCTACATTTATATTTTTAGTTGGTATGTATTAATTAAATATATAAATTAATTAATTATAATATTTTTGATATTAATTTTTTTCTTTTAAAAAATATAGCACCCACTATTTTTTCAAGCCAAATAGTAAAAAAGAAAGATAAGTTTGAAGGATACTATTTAGGACATATTAACATTAACGGGTCACTTAATTGTAACGAAATACCAACCCAACAATATAACAGTTTAAATTTAATAGTTAGTTTCGAAAATAAGATTGTACCATTTCATTTTTACAAGGATGATGGATTATTTAGGTTTGATTTCTATACTAAACAACTACAAATTCCAAATAAACAAAGTTTCGATATATATCTTTCAAATAGTTACTATGGTTTAAATTCGAATGTTTTAACAATCAACAATCAAGATATAATAGAAGAAACCGACTCTGCCAATTTAATACCAAACAAAAGCAATGGCATTAAAATTCATTTAAATTTATTATTAAAAGCAATTGTAATAATATCAATAATTATTTTAGTTTTTTAAAAAATAAAATAATAAATATGTAAATAAAAGATCAAAAAAAAACAATTAATTTGTAAATCTACAACCATTTAAATTTTGTGTTTTAAAATTTTATATTATTTAACTTTTATTTTTAAAGTTGAATAATTTATAATTATAAAGATTTCTATTTTAAAATAGAGATAAAAATTATATATTAAATTTTTATAAAAAAAAATAAAAAAGAAAATCATATAAATAGAAAATTATTTTTTTAATTATATTTCAAACAAACAAACAAACAAACAAACAAACATATATTCATAGTTTACTTATTATTTATTAAAAAAAAAATGAAATTTTTATTTGTTTTATTAAGTTTATTATTAACTGTTGCTTTATCTTCAGCTTCCTATCCATGTGGTCCAAATTCATGTGATTATGGCCAAGTATGTAGAACTTTTGATGGTGTCTGCTCTTGCATTCCAATTAACGACTGTCACGAAGTAACCTTATCACAAAAAGTTATTGGAACATGGACTGATAGTTCATGCGGTAAAACCTACACCCAATATGATGTTACCATTAAAAACAACTTGAATAGAGATGTTAAAAACATTTTCATTGGAACTGACTACACCTTAAATTTACGTGATAACAATTCAATCTGGAATATCGTTCGTTTACCAAATGGTGTTTTAACTCTTCCATCATACCAACCATCCATCAATGCTGGTGCTTCATTTACTTTTGGTTTCATTTTAGAAGGTACCAAAGCTGCCAAATTAAATATATTGGCCGTCACATTTTAAATACAAATATTATACTACAATCTTTATCATAAAAAAGGTTATTGTATAATCTAAATAAAAAATCTTTATTTCAATAATATTTTTAAAAAAAATAAAATTTTTTTTAGATTTTTTAATAAAAATTATTTTATTTTCCAATTATTTTTATATATAAATAAACAATAACTAATTCTATGGATACAAATATAAACTATAAATCATTTATTAATATAGAATATGACTCTATAGATGAAAAAAAACTATTAGATATTGCAATTCATTTAAAAATCAAACCAATCAATATTATCAATCAATTAGATAAAATTAATTTACATAAAATAATTGAAGACTATTTACAAAAACAAGAAAAACACCTACAATTTATAAATAACATTAAAAAAATCGAACAGAAGCAACTATTCTGGCTACCAACAAGTAACAACCCATTATCTACATTAGACAACTCCACTATCGACAGAAATGAAGTTTTATTCTGGAGAGTGTTTAGAAATAAAGTTATCTTTAAAACAATATTTTCAAATTTTATATTCCGATCAACTTTTAATTACGAAAGAATAGTGAGCATAGATGAAACATATAAAAAGTTTAAAAATGCAAATGAAATAATAAAAGATAAAGTTAAAGCTGCAAATTATTTAATTTTTAAAGATGATAGAAGCAATTCTTTCAAACTTTTATTTGAAAATTTCAAAATAGACAATTATGAAACCACACATTTTTACAATTTGCTTTTTTTCAATTATAAACAACAAGTATTATACTCTATGCAAGGAGTAATCGAGGCCATCTACTATACCCAAAATTATGTAGCACTTAATATTTTCTTAAATCATTTCCAGCAATTCAAAAAAGAAATTACCACACCAAAATCGTCTATAAATATTAATCACTACAAAGATTTAAAAACATTTAAAAACATCATGTTAAATCATAAAGTGTATCCACATTTATATTTATCTAACTTTAATCTCTTTGATGAAACATTAAAATTAAAAAAAATAATTAAAATAACACCATTTTTAATAAAACTATCATCAAAAATTTATAAAAAAGAAAAAACCCAAATAGAATCAAGCTTTGAATTTACAAAAGAACAATTGAACTCAAACATTTTAGACTTACTATTTAAGGACCATAATAATAGTAATTGTGAAAATAATCAATTAAAAACTACCATCTATCAATACCTCGATGTTTTTTCCTACACTAGACTCACCAAACCATTCTTTTATTACTTTTTTAATAATGTTTCAACATATGTAAAAGAATTACCAATACCTCAAACTTTGCAAGAAATATTTTCAATAAGCAATTTAGAACTAATTAAAGCTTGTCTAAAAACTTTTGATGAATGTGTATTTAACTCAAAACTAATTAATGATTACGAACTAGGAACGCTCCTTAACAAACCTCAATCATCCAATGTATTCGAATTCCTAATAGACTACTACTCCAAACGAATTATTATAGATAAAAGCAAGTTCTTTTTATTCATCGAAAATGACCAGTTTTTACAAATTCTGGAAACAAAAATGGTATCAAGTGGTAAATTCTTTTTATTTAATAAAAATAATTTAGAATACTCAATCTTGAGAGGTGATTTATTTGGAAAATTCAACAGAGCAATCTGTAAATCCGAGGTTTATAAAATCGATTATGATTTTTTTGATACTCAAATTTTTAGAAAAGAAATAGAAAAATCAACTTTAAATATAGATGAAGAAAAGATTACAGAAGAACTATCACCTATCTTCAAAATACTATTTAAAAATAATAATAATAAAAACAAAAATAATAATAAAAATAAAAAAAACCCAACACTCAAAGAAATTTCCAATGCAAAGGTAAATTTGAATAAATATGGTGTACAAGTAGAAGATAGTATCTATTTCGATACCATAAATTATTTTTATAAAATGCATAATCCTAAAGATACAAATTGCTCCAATGCAATCATAGAATTTCAAATATATTACCAAGATAAATTAAAGCACATATCAGAACTTTCCACAAAAAACAACAACTTAACAGTTATCAAATATTTAGCTAGAAATCATAAAGATAAATTTTTAATCCTATTAGATCTATTATTAGAAATATCAGTTAAAAATGATAAATTAGAAGTGTGTCAATATCTTTTAGATTTTGCAAAGGAAAATAACATACACTTTGTTTTAGATGATGTACTCGATAATTTTTTTAATGAAAAAAGAAAAAAAGATACATCAATATACAAATGTTTAATAAAAGATGAATAAAATAAACATTATAAAAACTATATTTTTTTTTAATTTTTTTTTTTTTTATTTTGTAATGTTATATATTTTTTTTCTTTTTTAATATCTCTTCTAATCTTTATATTTTTATTATTATTATTTAATAAAAAAAATAAAGAAAAAAAGAAATAAAATTTTAATTTATTTTAGAAAAAAAAAAAAAAAAATTGGTTTATGCCCTAAATTTAAATATGTATGAATGTTAAATATAAAAAAACTTTCTTCTTCCTTTTCTTCTTTGTATTATATTAAAGATCTTATTGCTATTGTGGTGAAAAATGAAAAAAATATATTAGTATATGGTATAAAAGTTTAGTCAAAATTTTTAAAGTAAAATGAATATACATACTTGAGCACAGCTTACACCTTGTGGATGACCATGACCTTCATCTTCATCTTCATCATAGGCGCTACTTGATGAACCTCTGTTAGTCTTTGGATCAAAGTCGTGGAGGGTGGCTTCTTCGTCGATACCATCGTGGCTAACTGGTTTAGTAACTGGTTTTGGTTTTGGAAGGATTTTTTCTAATAATTTAGCATTTTCTGGAGTGATTTGACCAGAAGCTGGGAAAACAACGTTGAATTTAATGAAAAGTCTACCTTTTTCGAATGGTCTCTTGTAACCTGGCATACCTTCGTTATAAATACATTTAATATCACCTTGTTTAATAATTTGTGAAGCTGGGTTCTTAACGGTAATAACACGACCATCGAGATGGGTAACGTAAAGGGTGAAACCAGTTAAAGCTTCTAAAAGGGTGAGTTCGTGTTCCATGATTAAATCATCACCTTCTCTTTGGAAAGTTGGATGTTCTTTTTGGACAATAACAACGATAACATCACCTGGTACGACATCTGGTGATTCGTAGTCACCTTCTTCTGGGAAAACAATTTTTTGTCCATGTTTCATACCCTTATCAATATTGACTTCTAAAGTTTTCTTTTCTTGAATGGTTTTTTGACCTTTACATTTTTGACATTTATCTTTTTCACGAATTACGTTACCTTCACCTTTACAAGCTTGGCAGTGTGATTGGAGTTTTTGGACCATACCTGGGCCAATTTGTCTGAGGGTTACCTTGAAACCAGTACCGTTACAATCGTCACAACGTTTTACAGCATCCTTGGCAGTTGAACCTTTACCATTACAATCTGAGCATTTGCTATTCTTTTGAAGGGCAAGTTTTTGAACTTTACCTTTGTATAAATCATCAAGGGTAACTTTGAGATTATGTTGAAGTGGTTCACCTTTTCTTGGGCCTCTACGACCACCTCCTCTACCACCACCAAAACCACCAAAACCACCACCAAAGAATTGTGAGAAAATATCGTCATGTGAGAATCCTGGACCACCATTATTGCTGAGACCTTCTTCACCATATTTATCATAAATTTCTCTCTTTTCACCATCAGATAAAACTTCATATGCAACTGTAATTTCTTTGAACTATTTTAAATAAATAAAAAAAATTAATTAGTATTTTGTTTTTTGTTTCCTGTGTATTCATTGTTTGTTTATAATTTGTTATTTATTTTTAATTGATATATGATTATTATTATGTTGAAAATTTTATTTTTGTTTGAATATTTACTTTATCTACTGCACCTGGTTCTGAGTTTTTATCTGGATGATATTTGATGGCTAATTTACGGTATGCTTTTTTAATTTCAGTTTCTGAAGCATCACGTGAAACACCTAAGATATCATAATATTTATTATCGGGCATTTTCTAACTGTGTTTTAAAAATAATTGTTTAAGGTTAGTTTTATTTCTATTATTTATCCTAAATTCTATATTTTTCTTTATTTCTCTTTTATTTCTTTTTTTAAAATTTAATAAACACTAAAAAAAAAAAAAAAAGAAAAACACAAAACAAAACACAAACAACATGTAAAAAAAAAAAAAAACGAAATAAAATATTATTGTTATTACTACATATTAGTTTTAACACTCTGCAATACACACAAAGATGAGTTTAAATAAATTTATGTGAATGTGTGTGTTGTTTGTAATTTTTTATATATTTTATTTTATAATTGTCTTTTTTATTAATAAAAATTTTATTTTTATTTAAAATAAAAAAGAAATAAAGAAATTCGATATAATTAACTTTTACCTTCTTATATATTTTATTAATTAATAAAAAATTTAAGGTGAGTTTTTCGTTTTGGTTTAAATACAAAAAAAAAAAAAAAAAAAAAAAAAAAAAAAAAAAAATTTTCAAAAAAAATTAAAAATAAAAAATAGAAAAAAAAAATTGGAAAAAAAATAAAAAATTTAAAAAAACAACTAACCTTTTTTATAGTTGAAGAATTTTTAATTAATTTATATAAATAAATAAATTAAATAAATAGATATGGTTTTTTTTTTTTTATATATAAAACAATATATAAAGTAAAAAGAAGAAATAAAATAAAAATTAAAATTATAAAAAAAATAAAAAAAATAAAAAAAAAAAAAAACTAAAGATTAAACATTTAACCCAATAAATAAAAAAAAAAAATATAAAAAAAAAAATTTAAAGAACAAATTTATTTTTTTCGGCGAATTTTCACTTACTTTTCACTCAATTACATCAAGGCGGAATTGTGTTCAAAAGTCTTTTCGATAAACTTAAATCTTTTTTTTTTATTTTAATTTTTATTTTTATTTTATTTTTTTTAAAAACTTTTGTTTTATTTAATTATTTAAGAAAGATATTTTAATTAATTAGGAAAAATACAATTAGTAAATTTTAGTTTAATTTTAATGGGTTCTTTTGTAGATATTCATCAAAAGTTGTTAATTTGGTAATTTTGGAACCTAATGATTTGTCTAGGGTATGGAATGCACCGAATTCGTTGTAAAAATCAAACATATGGGCAAGTTCACCAGCACCTGGGAAACCGAATGTGGCAAATACTTTAGTTGGAATGTAGTTAAATTTTACTTGTTTACCAGTGGCTTTGGAAATTGACTTGGCGATTTCTTCACCAGTTAGGGCACTACCAGAGAATGGAACATCAACACCAGAGTATTTTGATGGGTTGTTGAAAATACCAGAAACAACTGGACCAATATCGTTGATATCACCCATGTCTAATGGGAACTTTGAGGATGGGTCGGCTGGTAAAGAAATTGTGTAGGAGTTTCCATCAGCAGATTTTTCAACTTTAAAACCATCACCAATATTTTGCATATAGAATGGAGCATAAACAAATGATGAAATAAATTGTGGTTTCTTTTTTGACAATTCTCTAATATGATCTTCAATTTCAGCTTTAAGGTCAAAGTGTGGTACATCAATACGTCCATTTGAAATCTTCTTACATGCGGAAAGACTACTGAATACCAAATGTTCTACACCGGCATCAAAGCAAGCATCGGCAACCTTATTACCATATTCTTTTTCTTTTGTAAAGTAGTTCCAAAAAGCAGTAACTAAAAATACACCATAACTACCTTTAATAGCGGCCTCTATGTCTTGCTTTGAATCGACAACATCACATTTAACAACTTCACAACCTTCAGCTTTTAATTTTTTGGATGAGTCTGAGTTTGGATCTCTAGTCAATGCACGAACTTTAAATTTACCATCTTTTAATAAGGCTCTGGCTACAGAACCACCTTGAGCACCAGTTGCACCAAATACTGAAATAATCTTTGACATCTTGCTTTTAATAAAAATATAAAATAAATTATAATAAAAATTAATTTTTTTAATTTATTTGAAAATAAAAAAATAAAAAAATAAATTTTGTTTGATTTTTTTTTTTTATTTTATTTATTTTTTTATGAATTTTTACTTTTTATTAAAAAAAATTTTGTAAAAGGGGTGGGGGTCATGTTCAATACTTGTAAAATATACATTTGATTTTAATTATATATTTTAAAAAAATTTAATAAATTAGAAAAATAATAAAAAACAATAAATAAAAAATGATTTTTTTGGTAGGATGATTTTATTTTAATATTTAATAATTTAGATAGTTTTATTAGATTTACAATAATTATTAAAGAATATTATTTAGTTCAAAGTTATTGGGTTCTTTTCTAAATATTTATCAAGGGTTGTTAATTTAGTAATTTTGGATGCTAATGAAGTATCTAAAGAATAGAATGCACCAAATTCGTTGTAAAAATCAAACATATTGGCAATCTCTACAGCACCTGGGAATCCGAATGTGGCAAATACTTTAGTTGGAATGTAGTTGTAGTTTACTTGTTTACCAGTGGCTTTGGAAATGGATTTGGCAATTTCATCACCACTAAGAGAGCTACCTGCGTATGGTACAACAACACCAGAGTATTTGGATGGTTCATTGAAAATACCAGAAGCAAGTGGACCAACGTCATCAACATCACCTATGTCTAATGGAATCTTTGAGGATGGGTCGGCTGGTAAAGAAATTGTGTAGGAGTTTCCATCAGCAGATTTATCAACTTTAAAAAGAGTACCAAGATTTTGCATATAGAATGGAACATAAACAAATGATGAAATAAATTGTGGTTTCTTTTTTGACAATTCTCTAATATGATCTTCAATTTCAGCTTTAAGGTCAAAGTGTGGTACATCAATACGTCCGTTTGAAATCTTCTTACATGGAGAAAGACCACTGAATACCAAATGTTCTACACCGGCATCAAAGCAAGCATCGGCAACCTTATTACCATATTCTTTTTCTTTTTCAAAATAGTGCCAGAAAGCAGTAACTAAAAATACACCATAGCTACCTTTAATAGCGGCTTCTATGTCTTGCTTTGAATCGACAACATCACATTTAACAACTTCACAACCTTCAGCTTTTAATTTTTTGGATGCATCCGAGTTTGGATCTCTAGCCAATGCACGAACTTTAAATTTACCATCTTTTAATAAGGCTCTAACAACAGAACCACCTTGAGCACCAGTTGCACCAAATACTGAAATAATTTTTGACATTTTAATTTATCTTTAAAATAATAAATAAAAAAAAAAAATTTGTTAAAATTATATAAATATTTTTAAAAAAAATTTTTATATAAATAAACAATAAATTATATAAATAAACAATTGAATAAACAATTGAATAAACAATTAAATAAACAATTAAATAAACAATTAAATATAAATTATATAAAAATAAATTAAATAATTAAACAAATTAAATAATTAAAAAATAAAATAAATAAGTAAATAAATGAATACATACAAATTTAACTTTAATAGATATAGAAAATGAATGAAAAAACATTTTTTTTTTTTTTTATTTATAGAATTTAAAAATAAAAACCCATAAAATTATTTTTTTTGAATGTTTAATTCGGTTAATTCTAGATACAAAAACACCCCACCTCTTGAAATTATCGGTTTTTTTTATTCAGTTCTAGACTTTTAACATTTAATTTTATTTTATTATAATTATTTTGAAATTATTAATTAATAAAAAAAATAGATTATGGTATATTTTGAAAAAGAAGGTTCTTTTTTTTTTTTTTTTAATTTTTTTTTTTTAATTTTTTTATTTATTTTATTATTTTTTAAATTAATTTTTTTATTTTTTAAAAAAATAAAATTTTTTTTTTTTCTGAAAAAAATTAAAATCATAATTATTTATTAAATTTACTTGCTTGTCTGTTTGTATTATTAAAAATGTTTAAAAATATTAGTAAAGAAAAATTAAATGAATTAAAAGAACAAGGAATAGATTGGGCATTTGGTAATGGCTTTACAATGATCAAAAGACCAACCGAAGAGGAGGTTAAAAAAGACATTGTCACTATCACACATGTTCCATTTTCATTATATCCAAGTGCAATGAATAAGAAATTATTTGAAGAGGCTGTAAATTTATCACAAGATTATAATATATTAGTGCATAATGTCAGTAAAGATTTTGATTTTCTTCAAAATACATTAAAAGAGTATGTATAATTAAACGAATGAAAAATGAATGCTTATAATAAAAAATTAATATTAAATTACTATTATTTAGTGTTCAAGATGATTTTACTCAAAAATTATTAGAAATTCATAGACAAGTAAATAAAGAAGGTATTAAACAAAAGAAATCATTGGGTGTTTTTAGATCAGATTATATGCTTCACGACAGTGACAAAACACAGGAACCAAGAATTTATCAAGTCGAGTTAAATACAATCTCTTCATCATTAGCAGTTTTATCAACCAAAATATTTGAATTACACAAACACCTAATTGGTAGAAACGATTTAAATAAAGAAGGATATAATTTAGAAAATCATCCAGATAATAAGAGTTCATATGAAATTGTAGAAGGTTTGGCAACTGCTCATCAATTATATAATAAGGCAGATTCAGTTGTAATGATGATCATTCAAGATGGTGAAAAGAACATTTTCGATCAAAAAGGACTCGAGTGGATATTATGGGATAAATATAAAATTAAATTAATTAGACGTACATTAAAAGAAATTAATGAAAGAGCAGTAGTAAACAATTCAGATTTTACTTTATCAATGTAGGTTTTAAATATAATTATTAAAATAAAAATACTATTGTTATACTAATTTTATTAAATTTAATAATAATAATGTAGTGATGGATATGAAATTTCAGTATCATATTATAGATCAGGATACACACCAAACGACTATCCATCTGAAGTAGAATGGAGTGGCAGATTATTAGTCGAAAGATCATCTTCAATTAAATGCCCAACTATTGCACATCATTTAGTTGGTGTTAAAAAGATTCAACAAGTTTTAGCAAAACCAGGAGTACTCGAGAAATTCATTACCAATAAAGAATCATTCGATAGATTAAAGAGATCATTTACAGGTTTATACAGTCTTTCAAAAGAAGATATCGATCAAGAAGTCGTTAAAAAAGCTATTGCTAATCCAAATCTTTACGTTATGAAACCACAAAGAGAAGGTGGTGGCAACAATATTTACAACGAAGATGTCGCTAAAGAACTTCAATCAATGACTCCTGATCAACTTTCATCATACATTTTAATGGATAAAATCGTATCAACTTCATTCAAGACCCATGTAGTTCGTGATCGTCAATTATTAGAAATTGATGCTCTTTATGAATTGGGTATTTATAGTGTCTTCATTAGTGATGAATCCGATAACTCTAAAGACCAAGTTGTAGTAAATAAAAATGCCGGTATTTTACTTCGTACCAAGACCTCTCATTCAAATGAAGTTGGTGTTGCTGCTGGTTTTGGTTTATTAGATTCTCCAATTCTCTATTAAAATAATAAATAAACATTTTAGTTTTAATAATAAATTTTTTTTTTATTAATTTTAAAATTAATAATACAATTAAAATTTTTAAAGTAAAAAAATAAAAATAAAAGCAATTTATAAATTGATTTATTGATTTATTAAGCCTTTACTATGTTATTTAAAAATAACTAGTGCTTAAAAGAACATCCATTAAATAAACAAAAATGGCTATATTCTCTTGTTATTAAATTAATTTTAATAAACCTAATTATTAAAAAAGTGACATTATATTCTTTTTGCTTTTTTTATTCCTGTTGTTCTTGTTGTTGATCTTGTTCTAAAAAATTTGGAAATTGATAAAATCTTTGTTGTCTATCCCAAACAATTGTATCTTTATATTTAAATAATTGAATACGATGGAGTGGAACAACACCATATTCAAATTCAGGGTAACTTATGGACATAAGATGACTTGAAAAACGGTCAATATAGCAAATGGTAAAGTCTTTTATGTGATTCTTAGCTTCTACACCCTCTGGAATATCAAATTTGATACGATTATAAATTTCTTCTGATGATGGTAATCTTTCTTTTTTACAATTTTCAGTTTCTTTTTTAAGTATTTCTTCTTCCTCTTCAGTTGTCAATTTAGTTGCTGTCTTTTTAGTATTTTTTCTATTTGCTTTTCTTTTTAACCTTTCTTGTTGTTCTTCTTTTTCTAAATCTTCTAATGCTTTTTCATCACTACTGCTATTATATGATTCATCAGATGATTCTAAATTATTTATATCTATTTTTTGATTGTAAGACATGTTTTATTTTTATTTTTATTTTTTATTTTTATTTATATTAATATTAGTATTTAAGTATTTATTTTTTAATTGGTATAGGAAAAAAAAAATAAGAAAATTTTATTTTATAATTGCTTAAACTATTAAATTAAAATTTTTTGTTAATAAAACAAGAAAAAAAAATGAAAAAAAAATGAAAAATAAAAAATAAAAAAAAATGAAATAAAACATTTACAAATTATTGTAAATGATTCAGAATTTAAAAAATGGATATGTTTTTATTTAAATTTTTTTATTTAATACAATTTAAAATTTTTAATAATTTATTAAATTATAAAATAACTAAATAATTATATAATAAAATAAAAAGATACTTTTATTCCAATTTCAAACAAAAAAAAATCTATTTTTCAAAAAAAAAAAAATAAAATAAAATAAAATAAAAAAAAAAATTTTATTTTTTTTAATTTTTAAAAATTTCTTTTTTGCGTGTTTAAAAATTATTTTTTTTATATCACAAACTATAGTATTAATAATTTAAATTAAATAATAATAATAATATTATTATTATAATATATATATTAAATTGAATGGGACGTCAATTTCATCACCATCATCACCATCATAAAAGACATAGTTATTCAAATTGTTGTATTGGTATAAATACAATATTTTTTTTAATAACTTTTATTGCAGGTGCAGTTATTACAGCAGCAGTTTTTGTACCATCAGTAGAATATAAAGATGAATGGTTAAAATTAAATGCAACATTAATAGACAAACCAAGTTTAGATATTATGTGTCAGAATTCAAGTTGTGTAGAGCAAAGCAATCAAGTATCATTCCCATATTATTTTTATGACCATGGAAAAACATTCCCATACGAATATGACAAAGGTGAGGAGCCAATAGCACACAAAAATGCAACTGAACCAACTGGTTTATGTCCAAATGCAAAACATCAATGCTGGAACACTTCAATTTCATTCCAATATCATGCAAATGAAACTTTTATTCTTACAAAATCATTATATGTATCTGGTGATTGGCAAGATGCTTATGACTTTAATCAATACTTTACCTCAAGTTTATTCCCTTGCTGGGTATCAATTAAAAACTCTACCGAAGTTTCTGTAGTACCAATTCCACGTTATTCACCTGGTGCTGCCATTGCTGTTGGAGTTTTATTCTCTTTTGCTCTTTTATTTTTAATTATAATTTTAGTTTTAATTTCGATTCGTTGTTTCTGCAAACAAACTCATCATGGACATTACGAATATCAACCAATATCGAGTTATTAAAATATCTAAAAATTATACCAACAAAAAAAAATCGAATTGATTTATAATAAATATAATATTAAATAACAATATAATAATTAATAATAATAATAATAATAATAATAATAATAATAATAATAATAATAATAATAATAACAATTATTAAATATAGCTATAATTATAATATTTCGTGTATAAATAAATTAAAACAAATAATTACTTTTTTTTTTTTATAATAGTTTTTATTTTAAAAAGAAAAAACATTAATAAAAATCTTGTATATTTAAAAAAACAATAAATGAAAACTTTTAATGACCTATATTTTAATATAATTTATATCTTTATTTAATTTACAAATGTGTTTTATTTTTATAATTTTATTAATCATCTTCACTTTCGCTACTACCACTTGATGCAGATGTTTTACCATCATCAGTTTCGTCATCTCCTTTAGATAAAAGAGCCTTCTTAGCTTCATCAGATTCTGGAAATTCTTCTAACGAGAGTAAAAAGGATTTTGAGGCTGAATCGATTTCTCTACAAACACCAACCAAAAGATCTGAATGAACGAAAAATTGTTCTTTGTGGGAAATAACCAAAAATTGTAAATCATGGCTTGCCTTTTGTCTTACATAACGTACCAATTTCAATACATTTACACTATCGAATGCAGCATCGATTTCGTCAAGAATCATAAATGGAGTAGATTTCAAACCATGAGTTGAAAAGAGAAAAGCTAAAGCAGCAACTGATTTTTCACCACCTGAAAGTTGTTCCATTTCTTGAAATCTTTTGTTTGGAGGAATTACAGTAAATTTAACACCAGCATTATATGGATGAACACTGTCTTCTAATGATAAATGGGCACTACCTCTATGATATGGTGGTTCAAGCTCTCTTGTTAATTCTGAATAAATACGATTGAGGTTTTTAACGATTCTCTTGAATGCTCTCATAAATAATGTTCTTCTTGCTTCTCTAACTTCGGTGAATTTTTCATTAACCTCTTTAGCTGTATTTCTTGCTGCATCCAATTCCTTCTTTACTGTAGTTAGTTTAGCGCTAACCTCTTTAAGATGTTCAAAAGCTTTGTAATTTGGCATAACCTTTTTCATTTCTTTATTTTTGGCTTCTATATCTATAGTGAGTTTCTTTAAAAATTCTTCATAGGCTTTTTGATCTGAAAATACTCTTTTCTTTAATGATGAATAGCTGAATAGAATTGTAGCCTCATCTTCATAGATTTGTAAAATATCATCTTCAGAGGCATTTTGTGGTATATCTTTGATGATTTCTTGTAAAAGGTTTGGTTTATCTTTGGATTCAATATCTGATTCGTTGAAAATATCTTCGTCGTCATCGTCATCACCTTCATTTTCTCTCTTTCTCTTGGTAACCTTTTTCTTTGTTGGTTTCTTTGGTTTTGTTGGTTTCTTTGCGCCGCCATCACTTTCCATTTCATCACCAGATTTAGTGGAGGCAGTTCTTCTAGTTCTTTTTGCCCTCTTACCACCTTCACTCTCGCTACCTGAAGTGGCACCAACTTTACCACCTTCACCCTCAGACATATCAGATTTACCACCTTCTTTATCAGATTTACCATCTTCTTCCTCTTCTTCATCATCGTTTTTAATATCTTCACCTTTATATTGTAAAATTGGTAATTTAATATCTTCATTTCTAGTATCAACAAGAATACCATGATAAACACCACGAAGTTTAGTTAAATTGAAATCGTGTCTATTTGTAAGCTTTTCGATATCGGTGATTTGGTTATTGAATGTATTAATTTGTTTTCTTAATTCTTTGATGGTGACATTCATTTTTTCTAATTGTTCCTTCTTTTCTACAAAATCTTGTTTTAACTTATCAAATGATTCGTTAAATTTCTTTATCTTTTCATCGTTTTGTTCTTTCTGTTCCATTTCTTCTTTTAATAAATTTTCATTATTTGAAATTTCTTCATTGAGTTGTTTGATTTCACTGTCGATTTCTCTTCCCTCTTCATAATCGAGACGACTTTTAATATTTGAAATACTTTCCGATAATTCCAATCTCTTTTGCATATTTTCTTGGATTTTAGCTAAACGGTTATCTTCATATTCTCTGATGTTATCTACACCAAACTTCTTACTAAAGTCACTGAAAAAGTTTTCTTCGATTGATCTAATTTCGCCTTGAAGTTTTTCAATTTGCTCCCTACGTTGAGCGATTTTTTTATTGAGATTTTCTAATTCTGGCTCGGATGTTTCGATTGCATTTCTATTGGTTTCTAATTCAGCTTCATTTCTTTTCATTCTCTCTTGAATCAAACCTAATTTACTCTTTGAAAGATTGAATGCTGAACGTAATTCGTGGACGGCACTAGTAAGGTTTTGTCTCTTATTAAAAATATCGTTAATTTGAATAACATCTGATAACTCTGCGAGGATTGCATCTCTTTTTTTCTTCAAAGCTTCAACATTTTTACCATCCCATAATTGAGCCTTTGATCTGATATTTGCTAAACCACCACCACTCATTAAACCGCTCTTTGTAATACGAATACCTTGAATTGTGATAACCTTAACTCTTTCTGCACCAAATGCCAACATTTTAGCCTCACCAAGACTTTCACAAACGACAGTGTTACCAAGAGCATATAATACGGCTTCTTCTGCACCCTTTTGGATCTTTGAACAATCAAAGAGTAATTTGGCAGTACCACCTAATTGACGGAGTTTTTGATTAACTGGCTTCACTTGTTGAAGACGATCTAAAGAGAGAAAAGTTGCAACACCTAGTAATTGTTCTTTGAGGTATCTGACGCATGATAAAAGTGTTTCTTCGGTATCAACAACGATAGCATCCATTAATTTTCCCATTGTTAAAGTGAGAGCGGTTGCATATTTTCTTTGTGATGGTTCACATAAATCTGTCAATTTACCTCTAACACCAGGGAAAATACTCTTTAAAGTTTCAACTGTTTGATTAAATTGTCTATCACGTTGACTTTCATATTTAATAGACTTTGATTCTGATAATTGATATTGGATTTCTTCTAATTTATTATTTAAATCATTATGACGAGAATTGGCCTCTTGAAATTGTGAAGTTGTGTCGTTGAGTTCTTTTTCTGCCTCTAAAAGTTGCTTTTCGATATCTTGATATTGTTCGGTTTCGGTTTCTTTTTGGAATATAAATTTCTCTTGAGCCTCGCTAAATTTCAACTTCATAGTATTAAATTCATCGAGCTTGGTCTTTAATGCTTGTTGTTGATCCATATCAATCTTTTGTTCTCTTTGTAATTGATCCAATTGAATTTTAATACCAGATGTTTCTTTACCAGATTCTAATTTTAAACGATTATATTCTTCTATTTGTGCATGATCCATTTTGGTAAGAGCTTGGCCACCAATATCATTATCCTTTTCTAAATCTTCTAATTTCTTTGTTGATTCGATTAACTCTTCACGAAGCTGGTCAATTTCATTTACTTGTTTATTACGATTGGATTCAGCTTTCTTGAGAATAGTTTTGGCCTTTTTAATTTTATCAGTAATATATTTAATTTCTTCTTCTACCTTGTATTGATCTGGAACACCCTTCTTTTTAGACTTGGCCAATCTAGTTAACTCATCTTCCAATGACATAACCTCTTTATGTAATGATGCCTGCTTAATACTAGTTGCTGTATATTCTGCTTCGGTTGGTTTCATTTCGTCATTAATACTTGCGATTCTATTTCTGCTTTCATCAAGTAGTTTACCTTCTTTTCTCATTTCTTTAGTTGTATAATAAAGTTTGGCCAATTGTTGATCCCTTCTAAGTGCATCAACACCATCTTGCATAGTTTGATATTCTTTTACTTCACTCCATTGTTCTTTATATTGTTCTTTTTCGAATGCAATAGTCTTTCTTTTGGCATAGGCTGCAAAGACATCATCCTCAGCTTTATTTTTTCCAGATAATAAATCATTGTACTCTTTAACATATTTTGTACTGCCACTAACCTCTTCGATGAATGATGTAATTTGTTTTGGATTTTGTGTTGCTATACTTTCGACATCACCTTGAAATACAAAAAAGTTTCTTGTTGCTATATCAATACCAATCTCTTTTAAGTGACCTTGAAAATTTTCATAGCTGACCTCTGAACCAGAATAATAATATTTTGAACCATTACCAATAATCTTTCTTTTAAACATATATGTTATACCTTTATGAAAAAATGTAATTTCAACATAAGTTGATAAATCTTCATCTTTATATTTAAATAAAAAATTTTAAAATGTTAATATTTTTTTCTTTTCTTTTTAAATATATAAATAAACTATTTACCTTTATCTTCTTGATTATTAACTAAATCTGATAATTTTGTGCCTCTAATTTGTGCAGTTTTATGACCCAATACAAAAATAATAGCATCCATAATATTGGATTTACCTGAACCATTTGGACCAATAACACATGAAAAATCTTTAAATGGACCAATAAGGTGTTTACCTCTATAGGATTTAAAATTACAAATTTCTAATAATCTAATACCCATTTTTTATTATTTTTTTATTTATATATATAATAATTAATATTTTTTAATATACTATATAAGTTTATAGTATTGAAACCAAATAAATAAAATTTAAAACAACTATACAAAAAAAAAAAAATAGTTTAATTATTATTTATTATTTATTATTTACAACAATAAAAAAATGATATTTAAAAAAAAAAAAATTCTAAAAAAAATTATAAAAAATAAATTTTTTTTTTTTTTTTAATTTTAAAAATGGGGTAAATTTTGGCGCTTTCGTGGAAAATAAAAAATTGGAGGTAATAATAATGCATAAAGAGCAATGATATAGCCCATTATTTAAATATATCCAAAATAAAATAAGATTTATAAGAAACCAAACAATAAAATAAAATAAAATAATTGAAATATAAATAAAAAAAAAATCTCTATTTATAAATCAAAAATTAAATAAAATATTTATAATTTTAATGGGGCAAACCCATAATATATTGAGGAAATATTTTATACATATATATTATATTTGTTTATTTATGTGAAATGATTTTGTTTGTTTTTTTTTGGTTTGATTTGATTTGATTGTTTTGTTTTGTTTTTTTTTTTTTTCTTTATTTTTTTTTTGTTTTTATTTTTAAATTTTAAAAATTATATTAGAAAAAAAAGAAAAAAAAGCTATAACTTTGTGTATTTCCTAAACAGTGAGCTCATCAATATTTGAACGTTTACTAAAATTATCAGCAAACATAAAGAGAACACAAGATAAAACTACCAAACCATTGATGATACAAATGTGGTCAAGTAAAATAGCATATGGACCATAACCAAAAGCAATAGCGGTGGCAGTTGATTGGACAAACTTAAAGAAACCTGCTGCAGCTTCACCTTTTTGTGGATAAATGGCACCAATTAATGAATAAAGTTGAGTGTTGAAACCGGCATCAGCAAAACCTAAGAGAGCAGCACAAATAAAATAATAACCTGGTTGGTTATCGAGACGTGTATTTACAAAGTAAGCTAAAATACTTCCAGCAATACAGAATAAAGTGCAAATGAATACCAAAATCTTTCTACCAATGATATCAGAGAGTTTACCAATTAAAACTGAACCAATAGCATCACAAGCACCAAATACAGCCATAATATAACCGAGCCAATTTGCACCTGATAATGATGGGAACACACCAAAGAAGAATGATTGACTGATACCACTATATAACAATGCTGGTACTAAAAGTTGGATTGGTCTATCCTTAATGAGAATAATAGTTGCCAATAAACGATCTTTCATTGGTAAGTTGGCATTCTCTTTTGGAATTGGTACGCCCTTGTCATCTGTTTTAATTGGTTTGCCTAATAATGCAAAACCAACAAGAGAAAATAATGATACCGATAAAATAATAATAAATAATGTTTGAATTGCAATATGTGCTTTTAATAATTGTTGAGTACCTAAATTACCAATAACTTGATTTAATTGAAACAATGCAAAAAACTTTAAAATAATAATTTTGTTAATAATGATGATGACGATAACAAACTATTATTGTGGTAAATAATTGATAAACTTACTAAACCAGTATTAAAACCAATTGTACTTTCAGTTGAACATTGAATTACGAATGAACCTTGAGCAGTCCAAAGGATAGCACCTCCAACACCCAAAACACCTGCTGCAATAAAAAGAGTTGGTTCTAAAATTTTAATATTTGCTGCAATATAAACTGAATAAGCTAAAGCACCAACAATCAATGATAATCTTTCTCCTAATGAATTGATTACAAATGGTGATATAAAATTTGATACTGATAAAAATGCATATAAGATTGATAATGAATATGAGCCTACTGATTTGTTAAGTGTAGTTTGTAAATTCTAAATAAATTTAAAATATATATATATTAATATGTTATTATTTTGTATTTATTTTTAAAAATTATTGATCCCATATGTTTTTAACTATAACCATATATCTATCTATCTATCTATCTGTACATCAATCTTTTGCATCCTATACCTATATCATTAGTGATAATTACCTGAGTTGGTGAAAAAGCAGTAAATAATACACAAAACGAAATACCTAAAACAATAATATTATATAAACTTCCATCTCTAAAACCTTTTTTAACTGGGACTTGATGACCAATTAATGGAAAACTTTCATTAATCATAATATTGTCGGTTGCCATTATTTGATGATTATAAATAATATTATTACAAAATAATAATATAAACTATAAAAAAAAATAAAAATTTTAAAATGTTAACCTTTTTTTTTTTTTATTTTTTTTTTAATTTGTTTTTTAAAAATAAAAAATAAATTTGAAAAAAAAAATTAAAATGTAATAATTTCACACAAACACACAAAAACACACAAAGCACTAACCTAACACACACAAATTGCAAACAACAATACAATTGTTTAAATAATAAAACTAAAAAAAAAAATAGTTTATAATTTTTTATTTTTTATTTTTTTTTATTTTCATAAAAAAAAAAATCGTGGTATCAATGCTATAAATTTTAAAAAAAAAAAAATAAAAAAAATAAAAATATTAAAAAAATAAAAATATTAAAAAAATTAAAAAAAACTAAGATTGATTGCATTTATAGGTATGGAAATAAAGATTGATTGTCCAATATAAAACATTTATTGTTTTATATTGTTAAATAAAAAAAAAATAAAAATTTTAACATTCATCATTTTGGAATATTTTTTTTTCAAAACATTGTTGAAAGAATTTTCTAAATAATTTTCTAATAAAAAAAAAAGTGTAAATTAATCATTTTTTTTTATATTTTATATATACATATATTTATTTATATAATTATATCATTAATATTTTTAGTTTATTTTTATAAAATCTTGGTGTTTTTGGATTTTTCTTTTGGATTAAAGAATATCGAATTCTAAAAAAAAAAAATTTATTTTTTAATAAAATTGCATTCTTTTTTCCAAATATTTAATTAAATCCCACTTTTTTTTTTCCGCTTTACTCAATAATTTGGAAAAAAAAAGTAAAAAAAAAAACTTTTGACATCACACGTAAGATATTTTCGTTTTTCTATATTTTTCTCAACCAAAACAATTTTTTTTTTTTTTATTTTTTATTTTTAATAATATTTTGTGTATTAAATTTTTATTCTCTTAATTTATATATTTATAAATTTGTGTGTGTGTTTTTTCAATTTTCAAATTTCAAATTTCATTTTTCATTTTCATTTATTTATTTTAATAGTATCACATCAACAATCATCATTATTATTTATAAAGTCTCACAACTCAAAAAGTTTTTTACAATAAAATAAATTAAATAAAATTTTTTTATTTTTTTTATTTTTTTTTATTTTTTTTTATTTTTTTTAATTTTCATTATTATTTTTTTTATTTTTGGTTATATTTATTTATTTATTTTATTTAATTTATTATTCATATTTAATCACATATTTATTAAATTAAAATATGTGTTCACAATCATAATCAAAATTTTCAAACAATCAAAATATATTTTTTTTTTTTTTCATATATATATAGTATAAAACATATTTATTTAATTTTAATATAAAAATTATTCAATTTAATTATAAAAATATTTATTCAATTTAATTATAAAAATATTTATTCAATTTAATTATTTAATTATTTAGTATATATATATGTATATTAGTTTTAAATTAAAAAGAAATTTAACATTCACCCACTAACACACAAACACCCAATTATATAAATTTTTTTAATTTAAAAAAAAACAATTAATTCAATCTATTATTTCTTTTTTATAAAATATTTATTTATTTTTTTATTTTATTTTATTTTATTTTGTTTTGTTTTGTTTTTTTTTGTTTTGTTTTGTTTTTTATTTGTTTGTTTCAATTCAGGCAAAAAAACTTTTAAAACATTTATTTAATTTGTGAAAGAATAAAAAAATAAAAAATAAAAAAAACCAGTTTAATAACATTTTTTTTTTTTTTCAAAAAAAATTCAAAATACAGTTACATACAACATAAATTTTTTATAATATATAATATATAATGATACAGAATTCAGTTGTTGTTTTAAATAACACATACAAAGATTCATCAAATTCAGATACAGACCAACAGTTTTTATTAGAGGATGAAAAAAGTTCACCTTTAAATAATAATCCTGTTATAACATTATGGAGACCTTTTAAAAAACCACTTGGTCCCCAACCACAAACAAACTATTTTAAAATGACTGCAAATATAACAACACCTGATAATATTAATATTAATAATAATAATAATAATAATTTAAATAATGATGAAAAAGAAAAAGAAAAAGAAAATAAAGATATAGAAAAAGATGAAAAAGAAATAGAAAATGAAGAGAAAGAAATTGATAACGACAATAATAATACAGAAAAATTACCAATACATAAAAGATTTTTAAATTTGGTTAAAGGATTTACTTTTTCGACATGGGTAAAGATTATAATTTTTGTACTTATGGCTACAACTATATTGGTTGTAGTATTCAAGTTTAAAATTCAAGATCATTTATTTACATATATGGAAAAACTACAAACATTTATCAAGGATCACAACCACGGCAATGTAATTGGTGGTTTTATTTTTATGGGCGGTTTTGCTTTGCTAATTATATTTTTAATACCGGTCACTATACCAACCATAGGTAAATATAAAATACAATAATAATGATTGGTTGTTATAACCATAGTATACTAATTTATTTTGAAACAATTATTTAGTGGGTGGTGTAATATTTGGATTTTGGTATGGACTTTTGTTTGTTTGGAGTGCTTCGATGGTTGGCGGATCAATATCGTTTTTATTAGGAAGATTTGTATTTAGAAAGAGAATTAGAGGTTGGATTTCAACCAGACCCAAAATGAAGGCTGTTGATGAAGCAGTTGGCAAAGAAAGTTGGAAATTAGTATTGTTATTAAGACTAACACCCATCGTACCAGAGTCCATTTTAAACTATGCTTTGTCAGTTGCACCATTAAATTTACGAAATATATAATTGCAA
>NW_003519514.1:0-32291 GCF_000190715.1 Dictyostelium purpureum | reverse complement strand
ATGGTTTGAAAATGGGTAAGGGTACCATCGCTCTTTATGCTGTATCGGGTGTATAAATGATTGTAAAATATCGTTTTCATCTCATTTATGTAAAAGAGCTGTAAATAAAAAATTGGATCAACAAATTCAAGACCAAGATAAAAAAGACAATAGTAATGCTGCCGATAAAAACGATGAAACTGTTATAGATATTGAAAAAGAAAAATTAAAGCAAAAACCATTGGATATAAATAATAAAGCTCAAGTAGAAATTAATGTTTATAACAATAATAACGATGGCCAAAGCTCAGTTAATAGTAGTTATAACAATAACAACAATAATTTTGAAGAATATGACAACGATAATAGTGATGAAAGAGCGTCATTATTAGGTAACATCAACAATAGCGACGATATCAGCAGTAGTAGCAACAGTGGTCAAAGCAGTTTTAGAAGAATAATGCTCTGGTGGCTTACTCCCAAAAAACAACAACAAACCGTATTGGTTAATTGAATGAATATATAAAAATAATCAATCAATTTTTTAAAAAAAAGAAAATTAAAAACAAAATAAAATAAAATTATTATTTTTATTACTATGGTTTATTAAATTAATAAACCATAGATAATAGTTTTGATAATATTCAATATAAAACATTATATATAAATTAAAATTAAATTGTTTTTTTTTTTTTAAAATTTTTATGGGGTTGTTTCAAATTTTTAATCAAAACACACACCCTCAACTTTTATAATTTTTTTTTAATTTATTTTATTTTATTTATATTTAATATATCTTTTTCAATTAATTATTTCTCTCTAAAAAAAACTTTTGTGTAAATCTTTTGTAAAAAACGAATTTTTAAAAAAAAAATTTATAAAAAATTTTAAATTTTTTTTTTTTTTACCCAAAAGTCTGCTTTCCGGTCGGGGCCTATAAAAGAAAATTTTTATATATAAAACAATTTATAATTCTTAGCAAGTCTTATCATTTTTTCCCGCTAACAATGAGTATTAACTATTACATATTTTGGCGTTGTGATAAGACAAGACAAAGGCACTGACTCCACAGCTGATCTTTTTTGCCATAGAGATTTGCTACTATTTATTCGGTGAACATCTTTTTAAAATAATGAAAAAAAAAAACATGAAAAAAAATAATAGTAATAATTTTATTACACAGAATTATTATTATTATTATTATATTTATTTTCTAAAATAATACATTTAAAAGCAATTTGTTTTTAATTTAGGGAATACGATCAAAATACTTGTTTAGAACCGATACCAACATTTGTTTTAATAATTTCCCAACATTTAAAATTATTTTCATATTAAATAAATAAATAAATAAATAAAAAAAAAGTTTTATTTATCACATTGATAAAAAAGGATTTATTATTTTTAAAAAATTTATTTTTTTAGTGTGTAGGTTATTTTAAGTGTTTCAATTTTCTTTTTGAAATAATTATTATTATTATTATTACTATTCCATTATTATTCTATTATTATTATTGTTTTTATTATTATTATTATTTTTATTATTATTATTAAGATCTATTAAATCAAATAGCTTGATTATTTGAAACCCTAATTGTTATATCCAATCAAGTAAAAACTTGTTAAAAAAAAAAATAAAAAAAAAAAATTACCTAAATAATCAAATTAAAAAAAATAAATAATTAGTTTATATTAATGATTATTTCTTTTGTATTTTTTTTTCAATTTAATTCTATTTATATTTAATTTATTTTTTTTAATTTGAATTTTTTTATTTTTATTTTATAAATTTTTTTTTTTTTAAAATTTTTTATAAGTTTTTGGTTTTTATAAACACAATAATAAAAATAAAAAAATAATAATGTTATATAAATATAATACAAAATTTCATTTATCAATAAATAAAATAAAAGTTAATTAAAATGTTTTTATTTAATAAAATTAAAAATAAAAAAAAAAGAAGCAGAAATAATAATAATAATAATGACAATAACAACAACCGCCACAGTCACCACAGCAACCACAATAGCCACAATAATATTAATAATATTAATAATAATAATAGCAATAATAGAGACATTAATAATAATAGTTATAATGAAGTAATTAATATTTTATTTTATAAAGTTTGGAAAAATAAATATTTGAAAAATATAATATTAGGGTTTATGTTAGATTTGTCAATAAAATATAAAGTAAACCAAGACAAAGAATTTAAAGACACTCAAGAGTTTATCAATTTTCAAGAAAAGGAATATCTTTCAAATGTTTGTATCAGTTTTCAGAGTAGCGATTTAGTTTTAACACAGAAAAATATTAAATCAATAAATTATTGTAATTCAATATATGATGGGCCAGGTCATTATAAATCACTTGATGTTATAAATTCAATAAAGAATATACCTCAGTGGCTAACTTCAGTAGAGCTGCCATCAGGATTTGATATCAGGTTATTAGAGGGCTTAGACCAACTAGAGTCTTTAAAGATTATAAACTTTTCATTTAATCAATTCAAAATCGAAAAGAATATATTACAAGACTCGATTACAAAACTATCGTTGGTCAACTATGAATCTGTAATAAATAGAGAATGGGTGCCATCAAATTTAAAGAAGCTTGATCTAAAATATTCCGAGTTGTATAGGGTTCAAGTCGACTCGTTACCAGACTCTTTAACAGATCTATCATTGTACAGTAACAAACACCAATTTGATTTTAATTCAAGATTTTTCACAAAAAATTTGGTTTCTTTAAAAATCCACAATTTTTCCAACTTTGAAATAGAACCATCTTTCCAATTCCCTGAAACCCTAACATCTCTACACATTGGCATCAACGAATTACCAAGAGGTTTTAAATTTCCAAAAGGAATGGAACATTTATTTTTAACTTTGTCAAAAGTTGTAAATCCCAAAAAAACAGCGAAAATATTTTCAAAACTGGTGAATTTGGTAGAATTAAAGCTCGAAATTTTAATGGAGGCAGATCTATCACAAAGCAGCGACGATGCATATGACATTTCGATTTTACCACGGGGTTTAAAGATACTAGAGTTGGGCAATACTTTTGGAGTGTTGTTTAATGAGCCTTTGCTACCAAATCAACTACCACCAAGCCTTGAGCATTTGGAGTTTATAAATGGTCCCTATAGTGCATTTTCAAACAAATTTATGCCATTAAGCCAAGATAACATATTTCCAGCATCTCTCACGCAGGTTTATTTTGATTCAGGTTTTAATCAATCTATAGGTACCAATGCATTTCCAAAAAATGGTAAATTAAAAGAACTGGCTTTTGGTGAAGGGTTTAATAAAGTAATTGACCAGTACAATATTCCACCAAGTTTAGAAAGATTGATTATATCAAATGAAAATTATCATCATATACCAATTATTGTTAATAATCCAAACCTAACCATACAGTTTGAAAGGGGTATAGAATTTAAAGAGAAATGGTTATATTATACATCAAGGCCTAAAGAATTGCTATCAATTTCATTTTTTGGCCATGAAAACTTATTTGGTACTCAAAAATATTCATTAAAAAATAAAATCAATTTGGAGAATTTAGATCTGGGTTATGGTTTTAGCAAAGATATAAACGAAAATGATTTACCGTTAAATAACAAAATCAAAACATTAACAATTGGTAATTCATTCCGTAAGGTTTTAAATTTAGATTATTTTAAAAATTTAGAAACAATTGTAATTGGATTTTCAACACCAATCATCAAAACTTCAAATATAAATAATAATACTCCAAATTTCTACAAACTAAAACAAATTAAAGTTCCATTATCTTCTATTGATTTTATATCTGATTTGGATCCAATATTTTATCAGTTTTTAAAAATTGTTTCAAAATAATAAATAATAAATAAATAAAAAAAAAAAAAAAAAAAAAAAAAAAAAAATAAATAAATAAAAACTAATAATATTATTTTAATAAAGATTTAAAATAACTCTATTTTATTTTATTTTTTTTAAATTATACCAAAAACTTAAAAATGATGGATTCTAATGATTTGATAATTATTATTTGTTAAAAAAAAAAAAATAAAAAAAAATAAAAAAAGTTTTTAGTTTTTAATTTTTTATTTTTTATTTTTTATTTTTTTTATTTTTTGTTTCATAGTTTTTTTTTTTTAAGAAATAGATAATATTACATTAAAATGAGTAGTTTAAGAGGTGACCAAAAAAATAATACACAAAATAATAATAATTTTCAAAGAGGATATCACCAACATCCTGGATTTCAAAATCAAAGAAGAGTTAGAAATAAAACTTTAGCTTTTGCAATTCTTTCAGTTATTGGTCTTGGTTTATTATTTCCACTTGCATATATTAATTTAATGCAAGATAAACCAACTATTGAAACTTATCCAAAAGGATCTGGTGTTAGAGGTAGTTTTTTAAATTCTGGTTCAAATGTAAGATAAAAAAAAACTATTTAGTTGCAATAAAATAATAAATAATGATAAATAATCTATAAAATAATCATTTCAGTATTAATTAAAGTTTTTTAAATTTAAACAATAGGATATTGGTAAGGAATCAAAAAGATATAAAAATAACTATGAAGAACATAAAAGAAGAATGTTAGAGGCCCATTTAGCTAAGGACCTCGAAAAGGATCAAGAAAATAATAGTAATAGTAATAATAATAATAATAAAGATAATTAAAAATGATATATAGTATATTGGTATAATATCAAATTGTAAATAAATAATAATAATGATTTAAAATAAAAATTGATCTATTTTATATTTTATTTTATTTTGTGTATAAATATATAATATATATATTATATAGTTTAATTTATTTATTTAAAATTTCTTTAATTAATTTATCAGCTAATGATAAATCAATTTTATTAATATCATATTCAGTATTACCTTCGACTAATTTTGAAAGAATTCTTTGGTTGGCTAAACCAGTTTGTTGAGCATAGGAATAAGGTTCGGTGGAGAAAGAGATTAATTCGTAACGACTGATGTAACGATTTGGGAATTGTTTTTCGAGCATTTGTTCTACTTTTTTCTTAAAGAGGAAAAGTGGATCGGCAACAGAGTCACGCATTTCGATAAAGTTTTCAACAGCCATTTCAGCAATGGCATCAGAGTTCTTTTTTCTATTATCGTGGTATCTAGAGTAGACACGAGTAAGATGTTCGATGGAGTATTCTTGATCGGTTGAACGTAATGAGTTATCTTCTAAACAATTGATTAACTCTAAACAATCTTCGAATGCTGCATTCATACCTTGGCCATAGAATGGTACAATAGCGTGTGCAGCATCGCCGACTAATACAGCTCTGCCATCTACATTGAATGGGTCAGTTTTAACGGTAACTAATGATGATGTTGGATTGGTGAAATAGTCTTCTATAATAGTTGGCATTAAATTGTAGGCATCCAAAAAGTATTTCTTAAAGAAATCTTCTACCTTTTCTTTGGTGTCTAATGATTTAAAACTAAGTTCTCCATCGAATGGGAAGAAAAGTGTACATGTAAAACTACCGTCAATATTTGGTAATGCAATCATCATGAAGGAACCACGTGGCCAAATATGTAATGAGTTTTTATCTATTAAAAATGTACCATTTTCACCTGGTGGGATTGATAATTCTTTATAACCATGTTTTAAATAACTTTGTGAATAATCTTGTCTATCTAATCTTGTCATTGAATTTCTAACTGCTGAAAATGCTCCATCACTAAACATAATATAATAAAGTTAGTGTTTGTTGACAGGTTACCCTACCACTATAGTGGTAGTAGTATCGATAATAGATGATGATATGAGATATCTTACCAACCAATGATAGTTTTACCAAAATGTTTTTCAGTTTTACCATCAGAAACAGTTTCAAATGAAACATTATTAAAATCTACAGATTTGCAAACATCGCTAAAATGGAATTTGACATTTGGTAATTTTTCGGCATGTTCTCTTAATTTTTCATTTAAAAGTTGACGAGAAACACTATAGAGGTGTTTATTTGAATCAGAACTATATGGAAGAAAACTTTGATCACCATCAATAGAATGAACCATTCTACCTTTCATTGGAATAGCAATCTCTAAAATATCATCAACATGGCCAGTTTTCTTTAAAGTTTTTATTCCACGATCTGATAAAGCTAAATTAATTGATCTTGCTCTTTGTTTTGGATCCATCTCTTTAGTTCTTCTTTCAAAAACTTCGACATTAACATTTCCTCTTTGTCCAATTAATAATGCTAAAGCTGCACCTGCTAAACCACCACCAATAATTGAAATTGGCTTTTCGTTACTTCCATTTTGAACCATCTTTAATAATTTATTAATTTTATACTATTGATATATTTAAATTATTATAAATAAATAATAATTTAACAAATAAAGTGAAAAAAAAAAAAAAGAAAAAATTATGAAAAAATTAATATAAAAAATTTATAAAAAAATTTTAATTTGTGGTGTGATAATAATTATTTTAATTTACTTTAAAAATATATTAAAAGATAAAGAAAGAAATTTTGAAAATAAAAATAAAAAAATAAAAAAAAATTTTAAAAAAAATAATTTTAAAAAAAAAAAAAAATAAAAATCATTTTATAATGAAAAATAACTTTCGTTTAAATTCCTAATTTTATTTCGAAAAAAAAAAACTATTAGAAACAAATATATATATAAGATATTTATATCATAGTACATTCAATAATACTATACCATATATTTATTCACCTAAAATAACAACATGTTATTTACAAGATATTTTCATAAAGCCACAAACCAATTTGTAAAACTAAATAATAGTAAAAACTTTATAAATATATATAGTTATAATTGTAATAATAATATAAACGATAGCAAATATTTTTATAAAAGGAATTATTGTTCAACTAGCCAATATACAAATGAAGAATGTAAATATTTTAGATTAAAATTATAAATTTAATTTAATATATACTGATATAATTTTTTGTTAAATAGTATTTAAAAAAACTTCAGTACCACTTAATATTTTATATAGATTGGATTTAATGGTTAAAAAAAGTACAGAGTTAAGAAATATGGTTGCTAATAGTCAACAATTAGGATTATCACAAAATGACATTAAAAAGATATCAAGAGAGCTTCAAGATACATCAGAAACAGTAGGATACTACTCAACTTTAAAAGAAAAATTAACAGAATATAATGAATTAAATGAACTATATCGTTCAGAAAAAGATGAAGAGGGTAAACAGATGATTAAAGCAGATATGGACGAACTTAGAGATAATGATATTTTACCAATGGAAAGATCTTTGTTACTTAGTTTATTACCATCCAATAAAGATGATGATGGTAATGCAATTATGGAAATTAGAGCAGGTACCGGTGGTAGCGAAGCACAATTGTTTGTTGTGGATATTTTTGAAATGTATAGAAATTATTGTGAACAGAAAGGATGGAAATTTGAAACATTAGAGTCACAATCATCCGAAGTAGGTGGATTCAGAGATTGCACAATTTCAATCAGTGGTAAAGGTGTTTTTGGTTTCTTAAAATATGAAAGTGGTGTACATAGAGTGCAACGTGTTCCAGATACTGAAACTCAAGGACGTATTCATACAAGTACAATTACAGTTGCAATTTTACCAGAACCAAAAGAAGTCGATCTTCAAATTCACGACCGTGATATCAAGGTAGATGTATTTAGAAGTTCTGGTAATGGTGGTCAATCTGTTAACACCACTGATAGTGCTGTTAGAATGACCCATCTTCCCACAGGTATTGTTGTACAAATGCAAGATGAAAGATCACAACTACAGAATCGTGCAAAAGCTTTAAAAATTTTACGTGCTCGTGTTTATGAGCAAGAAAGACAACGTTTACACTCTGAACGTGAACGTGAAAGAAACTCTCAAATTGGTAATGCAACTCGTTCAGAACGTATTCGTACTTACAATTATCCACAAGATCGTATAACTGATCACAGGGTTTCAATCAATGGTAATTTATCATCATGCATGGAAGAAGAAGGTTTAGAAGGTTTTATTGATGAAATTTTAATTCAATTCCAAACCAAGGAATTGGAGGAATTAGTAAATTCAAAATAAAATAAAAAATCATTTATTATTATATATATAAATATAGTAATTATTTTTTTTATTTTTTTATTTTTTTTTTTTTTAATTTATTTAATTTTTATTTTTATTTTTTTTTAAAAAATATTTTTTTTATTTTTTTTTTAATTTATTTTTTAATTTACTTTATGTTGTTATTATTTATAAAATGAAAAAATCTCAATTCATCTCATTGACCCAATCAACTGACCAAATTAACCAACAACAACAACAGCAACAGCAACAACAAAATGCAAATATAAACCCATTATTACCACAACAACAGACAATATCGAACAACATTGGCAAAACAAACTATTGTTTATTAATTAAAGACTCAATTGGAGATGATAGATCATTTACACTTAAAACAATTCAATCAAATTGTCCAGAATCTTTAGAGTTTAATATTAAATCATTTATTTATCAAAAGATTACAAAAAATATGATTTATAAATCTGGTTCATTTGGTACAATTGAAACAAATATCAATAATAATAATAATATAAATAATGAAAATATAAATGAAGACGAAAACATTAATGCCAACGATAATAATAATAATATTAATAATAATAATAATAATAACAATAACAATAACAATAATAATAGTAATAATAGTAATAATAGTAATATTACTAATGATAATAATAATAACCAAGAAACTACCAATAGTAATACAAACAATAGTACTTCACCAAACAATAATATAAATCAAAATAAACCATTTACATTATCATGCTTTTATACATTAATCGAAGTGCCAATAAATAAATCAACATTAAATAATAGCGATAGCGAAGAAAAGAATTCGGCAAATGAAATTAGTTTAATTGATGAAGAGTTAATTTTAAAGAATAATAAATTTCAAGATGAATTAGAGAATTTAGATAATTTAGTAGATTTTTCAATTAATGACGATATAGATGATATTGTGAATGACGTTTTAGAGGGAAATACATCAACAAGCTCACCAATAAAATCAAAAACCAAAATAGAATTTACCAAGGAATATTATTTATGTCTAGTTTGTGAAACTCAAAGTGATGTAAATTTTGGAATGTTTCATTTAGAGCTTACCGAATTTTGTGCATCTTTAAACGGACTTATCAAAGACACCAATAACATCAGTCCAACAATTCAAACAAAACTTTCAAACTGGTACTCAACTTGTATAGACTACATTTCAAGAGCAATTAGAATATTGGACAACAATCTATCATTTATTATCTATGCAACATTATCAGGTAACATATTTAAGATTAAAGGTTCAAAATCAAATGTTGATGATATTATCAGTTTTTTAAAAACTATCAGCATTGTAAATTTATCAACTATTGAATTAAACCCAAACGAATTTTTAATTAAACCCGACGAAAATCAAAATCAGCAAGATAACAGCAACGAATATTTTAATGATACTTCTGATCAAAATAATAATAGTAGTAATGATAACGATAAAGAGTTTTTAATAGAAATCGAAGAAAATAGTAATGAAAATAGTAATGATAATAGTAATGATAATAGTAATAATAATAGTAATAATATAAAGCTAAATTTAAATAAAAAGAAAGGTAAATATAAAATAATATAATCGCAATCAGTATATTAAATATTAATTTTTTTTAAAATACTGCAACAGATAATTTATTTTGCAAAAAATGGAGCTCTAAATATTTAGAAAACACCAATAATTCGATTATTTTAAGAAATCTTTCAGAAGAAATGAAGCTTAGAGTAATTCAAGAATTTAATATGTTTAGAAGAATGATTGATTTATCAACTTTAAATAATTATCTTTTATATAAATCATTCCTTTTCCTAAAGTGCAGCGACAATAGTGATATTTTATTATATCTTTTAAAGAAAGACAATATCAAAGAAATCCAAGATATATTAGTGGTCTTGGAACAACAATTGGAACAACAACAATCAACAACTTATAAATAAATAAAATAAAAGTTTTATCTTTAATAAAACCCATTTAAATCTTTTTTTTTTTTTTTAAAAAAATAATAAAAATAAACTATAAACCAGTTTATTTAATTTCTTTATTACCAAATTTTTTTATTATAAAATATTTAAAACGAAAAAAAAAAAAAAAAAATATACATAATATTACTATTGACATAACAAAATATTGAATATAAAATAAAAAAAAAAAAACTAAATAAATATATAAAATAAATGATTATTGCTGTTATTATTATGATGATCGGATATAATTATTATAATTTTGAAGATGGTAAATCTAAATTAACCCATTGATTTAAAATAAGGTCACTTAAGGTTTTACCATGACGATCCAATCTTCTACTGACACAAACACCACCATCTAAAGCATTGTTTAGGACAATATTAAGAGAAGAGATACCTGGAAGATAATAAATTGAAATTTCGGGCTCGACACCTTCTTTTAAAAGATTTTTGTAAATACTTGAAACCCATTCTTTCGTAACCACTTTTTTAATTTGATCGAAGTCTTTTGGATCATATGGAATCAAACTAACATTTGTGGTATCTCCTTTATCCCCGCTTCTTGAATGACATATATTATATAATAAAACTTTATTACTACTATTATTATTATTATTATTACTTGAATTTTTGATTAACACTGAATTATTAAAATTATTTGGATATTTTTTATTATTATTAAAAGTTATTATATTATTATTTTTAATTGTAATAAATTCATTTTTAAATAAATCTTGAAGTTTATTACTATTGTTATTGATACTACTATTATTAACAATATTACTAGTATGATTATAATTATGATCATTATTATTGAATGATAGTAAATTATCATTTGAAAATACATAAATATTCCAATTGATTTTTTCTCTTGGAATTAGTTGCTTTACTAATCTAACATCTTTTTTAATTCCAAAAGCAAAACCACCTCCACCAGCTGGACCACATAAGCCCAAACCTTGTAACTCCATACCTAAAGCTTCGGCATCTTCTTTATTTTTAAATAAACCATCGAATCTTAATCTAACTTCAGGTGGATATTGATTATTTACTTGTAATTGATGTTGTAACTCTTTAATTTGTTGATCTGTTTCTTGACTTATTTTTTCAATAGAGATTGGTAATTGTGAGAAATTTGAACCATGTGGGAAATATAAACTATTGTAGCCAACTAAATATACAAAAACATCATTCATAACACCTTTCTTTCTACCTTCCATCCAATGATATATAAGTTTACATGCCCAATGAGCCCTTTCGACACACCCCAATCCACCATAACTAATTTCAGCCCATGCTTTAAAACCGGCATTTCTTGCTACCAATCTTAGTAGGGTCGATGGTCTTGAATTTCCCAATGCACCTTTTGCAATAACTGAATTTTCTGAAATTGAAATAAACTCGACTTTGCTGAAATCTACAATTGCATCAGGCTAAATAAAATAACAATTAGAAAATTAATAAATAATTATTATTTTAAATTTAAACCTATAGAGATAAAGTGAAACCTACTGTTATATATTCTTTTGGATTGTGAATTTCGTAAGTTAATTGTTGTTTGCAAGTTCTTTCGGATAATTCACCACCGCTGCCCTCTACTTTGCCCAATACAATATTTCCAAATCTATCGATATCACAAAATGGTAATGATAAATTTAACAAATCATCAAACTTCATATCTCTACCCAAGGGATGAGCAAAATAACCACCAGTTAAATGACAACCACACTCTAAAAGATGGCCTGCTAATGTTGCTTGTCCAATAAGATTAAAATCTTTTTTTAAATCCCATCCAAAAGTATGTGCAATAGGTGCTACAAATAATGATGGATCAGCAACTCTACCTGCAATCTATTTTTTACAAAAAAAAAAAATGGTATTAATATTTTTCATCTTTTATTTTTTTATTTTTTATTAAAAAAGTGTACTTACAACTAAATCAGGATTTAATTTTAAAGCATCGATTATAGCATCAGCACCTAAATAAGTACAGCCAACCTCCCAATTTTCCTCCAAACTTGAATGTTGGTCAGAATCTAAACCACCATCAACAGCAAAGCCATTGGTACTTGACATTTTGATTTTAGTGTTGTTTACTTGGTTTGGATTAATTTGGTAAATTGTTGTAGTTGTTTGTGGAGTAGTACTATAGTTGGTGTTATGATTTATATCTTCACTTATAACCACTATTTTAACTTTTAAACCCAACGACTTTGCAATTTCGATTGCCTCTTCGCCAGCACCTTTTGGATCGGCAGCACCCATATTTGTAATGATAGTTACGTTTCTTTTGATGGCAGGTGGTAACAATGATGTGAGCCATTCTTTTAATCGAGGATCGTAACCCTTACCATTATTTTTCATTCTTCTGATACTATCAGTTAGTGTTCTTTCTGCTAAACACTCCAAAATTAAATAATCCAATTTGCCATTTTCAACCAATGATACTGCTGGAGGCACCCTATCACCTTGGTATCCTGCACCGCACCCAACTCTTAAAATTTGTTGATTCATCACAAATGGTGATGAGGATGATGGTTTATTTACCATTTTTTTTTTTTTAATTTTAAAAATTAAAAATTAATTTTTGTTTTTTTATTATTTATTTCTTTTTTGTAAAAACTATTATAAAATAATAATAATAATATTAATAAAACTGAATAATTATAATTTAAAAAATATATAAATTAATTTATTAATTAATTAATTACAATAAATATATATAATTAATAATTTAAACTAAATTATATTGGGCACTGTTTCCAAAACTAATTTTTTTTTTTTATTGTTTTTAAAACTAAATTATTATAAACAATATATAAATATGATTATTACTATTATTATAATTTTGAGTATAATATGCTAGTTAAAAGATAATCGGTGATGAAACAATAATCATAAGAAAAAAAAATAATTTATTTTAAAAAATTAAAAAAAATAATTATAAAAAAAAAAATTAAAAAAAAAAAAAAAAAATTAAAATAATTAAAAAAAAGATTTTTTTTCTCTCTGAATGTTATGTGAAGGGGGGGTTGGGTTATAGGGGGGGATTTTGGTTATGTTTAACCAAACAAATTTGGTGGGGTTAAGAATGAAACTTTTTAATAAAATTCTTTTTGAACTTTAAATTTGGAAAAAAAAAAAGGGTTAAAAAAAATAAAAAAAAAAATTTTTAATTAAAAATAAAAAAAATAAAATTATAATGTTTGTTGGCTTTTCCCTTTTTAAAATTTTTTAAACCCCTCCACTAATTTTAAAAGTAATAATTTTCCCTCCAATGATTTTTAAGTTTCAAAAAAAAATTATAAAAAAAAATTGTCCTTTAAAAAAAATAAAAAATAAATTAATTTTTTTAGTTACCTAATGAAAAAAAAAAAAAAAAAAAAAAAATAGATAATAATAAGACATATAATAAATTAATTAATCTTTTTTTATTTTCTTAATTTTTTTTTTTTTTTTTTTTTGTTTTTTTATTTTTATTTATAATAATAATATTAAAAAAAGATATAATATTAAATTTAATATACTTTATTTAGAGATAGAGTTTAAAAAAATGTATTAAGAAACCAATCATATTTGATTTTTTGTTTTTGCTTCAAATCTCATTATTTCCTTTTATAATTTTTTTAACCCCACACATAAAATAAATATCGTTTCTCTTACATTCACCCCCCACAACACCATTTTAAAACACCATTTTTTTACAAAAAAAAAATAAAAATAAAATAAATAATAATTTTTCTTATTTTTATTTAAAATTAAAAAAAATACATTTAATATTAATTTAATCCCTTCTTTTTTAATCAAATAATGTTAAATATTTAACCAATAAATTAGTAACAGTATGAACCTCATTGTTCCCCATATTAAAAATTTTAAAAAATATAAAATAAAAGATTTAAAAGATATTTTTTTCAAAATATTTGTGAATATCTTTATTGGGGGAGTTAAATAGGACTGGCTTGATATTATAATAATAAAATAGACATTTAATTAAAATGTATAATATTATTAACAATATTTCGGTTATTTCATTTATTTTTTTTTCCTAAAAAAAAGGAAATATGGTTTAGGGCTCAAAAAATTTAAACAAATACCCACTATGTTTGCAAAAAAAAAAAAAAAAACTTTATATTTAAAATAATAATCTTTAATTTATTTTTAAATAATGATAAGTTTATTTCAAATAAATATTACTTATCTTTACAAAGTATAAAAAAAATTAAAAAAAAAAAAAAAGTAAAAATAAGATTAAAAAACACGTCATATTAATATTGATGGAATTGAAGCTTTGTTTCAGTTGGCATTAAAAAAAAAAAAAAAAGTTTTTTAATTTATTTTTAAATTTTTTTTTTTTCTTTAAATTTTTTTTTTTTAAATTTTTTTTTTTTTTTTTTTTGATTATTTTTGATATTTACTGAAAAGTGTATTAATAATATCATTAATTGTTATAAGTATATTTTAAATATTGTATTATAAATCAAATAACTGAAAAAAAAAAAAAAAAAAAAAAAAAAAAAGTATTCATCTATTTTTATCATTTATTATAATAACAGCAACAATAATAATAATATCATCTTTTAATAAACTATTAATTCAAGATTACTTATATTTTATTTTTTTCAAAATTTACAGCTGTATTTTTAATTTTAAATATATAAAAAATAGTAATAATATCAAATACACTATAAATTTTAAAATGAATACCTCATCTTTAAATTTAGATTATTGTATTGAAAAATTACAAAGAGGAGAAATCCTCCCAGAAAATACAATTAAAGAGATCACCGATAAAATGAAAGAGTTGTTAATTGGTGAATCAAATGTTCAAGAAATCAGATCACCAGTAACCGTTGTTGGTGATGTACATGGGTAATTATTAAAGCATCATATATATTAATTAATCCATTATATCAAATGTGCTAATAATTATTTTAAATTTTCAATATTATATTTTAGTCAATTTTATGATGTATTAGAAATTTTCAAAATTGGTGGTCAGTGTCCAAATACAAACTATTTATTTTTAGGAAATTATGTAGATAGAGGTTATCATGGAGTTGAAACCATTTCACTTTTAACATGTTTAAAATTAAGGTATATTTTATAATTTTTAGAAAAGATACAAGTAATAACAACAACAATAATAATAGCATAGATAATAGTTTCTTTATATTGTTGAAGGTAGTTTATAAACTAATTCAAATAAAATTTATATTTTCTATTCAGATATCCATCACGTATAACACTTTTAAGAGGTAATCACGAATCAAGACAGATTACACAAATCTATGGTTTTTATGGTGAATGTATGAGAAAATATGGCAATCCAACTGTTTGGAAATATTTTACAGAAATGTTTGATTATCTTTCAGTCGCAGCTATTATCGATGATGCAATTTATTGTGTCCACGGTGGTTTATCACAATCAGCCCAATCAATTGATCAAATTAAAGTTTTAGATAGATTCCAAGATGTACCAAATGAAGGTGCTCTTTGTGATATCCTTTGGAATGGTATGTATATTTTATTGATTACATAATATCTTTGTTATATTTCTAACTTTATTATAAAAATCTTTAGACCCAGATCCAGATAAGGATGGTTTCCTTGAAAGCCCAAGAGGTGCTGGACAAACCTATGGTAAAGATGTTGTTATGAGATTTTTACACACAAACAAAATGCAACACATTATTAGAGCCCATCAATTATGCATGGATGGTTATCAAACTTTATTCGATAATAGACTTTCAACTGTTTGGTCAGCTCCAAATTATTATTATAGATGCGGAAATATGGCATCAATAGTCGAAGTCAACGAAAAACTAGAAAGATATTTCAATACATTTGCAGCATCACCAGAAAGTGTTTTTAAACCAAATTTGGACACAAACAAAGAACTTCCAGATTACATGGCCTAATACTTTTTTATTATATATAAAATAAATTAATAATTTTCGAAAAAAAATCAAACCTAAATTTCATCTTTAAACAGAAACTTTTTATTTTTTTTGAAAAAAAAGGGGTGTTGATCAATATCTTTTTTTTAAAAAAAAAAAAAAAAAGAAAAGTGTTGATTAAAAAAAATATCAGACAATTATCTTTTGTCGTTTCATTTTTTTTTATTTTTTTTTTTTTTTTCTTTTTTTATTTTTTTTTTTTTTTTATATTTATTTATTTGTGAATTTAATTATTATGTATAAGTTTTGATTTATTCTTTTTGTTTAGAAAATATAACTCAATGGTTTTTTGAGTGGCTCATCTTTTTTTATTTTGTAAAGAAAAAAATTTTACAAAAAAAAAAATAAAAAAAAATAATAAAAAAAATAAAAAAAAATAATAAAATTTTTATTAGATTTTTTTTATAATTTTTATAAAATTTTATTTGCTTTCTTTATATATTTTTTTTTTTTTTCTTACATATTAACCACGCACTATTATTTTCGCACTCATAATAAACAAAAAAAAACAACACATTTTTATTTGTTAATTTTAAATCAAAAAAATTAGATATATAATAAAAGCGTGTTTATAAAAATAGTTGATTTTTTGTTGTTGTCTTTTTAAATTTTATTGTTGTATAGTATTGCAGGTAAATCAAAATTAAAATAAAAAAAAAAAAAAAAAAAAAAAAAAGAATGAATTCCTCAAGTGCATCATCTTTAAATTTAGATTATTGTATTGAAAAATTACAGAGATGTGAAATCCTCCCAGAAAGCACAATTAAAGAGATCACCGATAAAATGAAAGAGTTGTTAATCGGTGAATCAAATGTTCAAGAAATCAGATCACCAGTGACCGTTGTTGGTGATGTACATGGGTAATTGTTAAATCAACATATAATACAATTATATTCATTATATACATACTAATAATTTTAAATCTATAAAATATTTTAGTCAATTTTATGATGTATTAGAAATTTTCAAAATTGGTGGTCAATGTCCAAATACAAACTATTTATTTTTAGGAGATTATGTAGATAGAGGTTATCATAGTGTTGAAACTATTTCACTTTTAACATGTTTAAAACTAAGGTAAACTAGTTTTTCTTTAGGAAACTAAATATTAAAAAGAAAATTTTATTAATATATATTTTCTATTTAGATATCCATCACGTATAACACTTTTAAGAGGTAACCATGAATCAAGACAAATTACACAAGTTTATGGTTTTTATGGTGAGTGTATGAGAAAATATGGTAATCCAACTGTTTGGAAATATTTTACAGAAATGTTTGATTATCTTTCAGTCGCAGCTATTATCGATGATGCAATTTATTGTGTCCACGGTGGTTTATCACCATCTGCCCCAGCTATTGATCAAATTAAAGTTTTAGATAGATTCCAAGAGGTACCAAACGAAGGTGCTCTCAGCGATATCCTTTGGAGTGGTATGTATTGTTGCATATTTAATGGCTATAAATATAAAAATATTAATTTTATTTCTCTTTTTATTTCTTAAATAATAAATAATTAGACCCAGATCCAGAAAGAGACGGTTTTGTAGAGAGTCAAAGAGGTGCAGGTTATAGCTATGGTAAAGATGTTGTTATGAGATTTTTACATACAAACAAAATGCAACACATTATTAGAGCCCATCAATTATGCATGGATGGTTATCAAACTTTATTCGATAATAGACTTTCAACTGTTTGGTCAGCTCCAAATTATTGTTATAGATGTGGAAATATGGCATCAATAGTCGAAGTCAATGAAAAACTAGAAAGATATTTCAATACATACGCTGCAGCACCAGATAGCTTATCCAACAAACCAAATTTGGACACAAACAAGGAGCTTCCAGATTACTTTTTGTAGGTTTCAAATCTTTTGTACTATTCAGTATGAATAAACCAGTAAAAAAAAAAAAAAAAAAAAAAAAAAAAAAAAAAAAAAAAAGCAAATTCATATACAATTTGGAAACAAACAACGAAACAAATAATAATTAGAATCTAATAGCCAATAGCCTATAATTAATAACTCATATATACTATAACTCCAATTTCTTGAATATTGTTTTTATAAAAACATTATAACTTACCTATTTTCATTCCTTTTAATTAAATAATATTTAAAATAAAAGTGGATAATATTTATTAATCCAAATGTAATTCTAAATAATATAATAGAAAAAAAAAAACAATCTTTTTATAAACTTTAAAGGTTTTGTTTTTATATTTTTTAAGCTTTTATTTTATTTTTTAAGGTTTTTCTATTTTTTTGAAGTTTTTATTTTATTTTTTATCTATTTACAAAATTGGGATAGGGTATTATATTATTTACAATAATTTCTATTTTAAAGAATTATTTGTTTTTAATAGTTGTCAGCGTTGAAAGCTCTTGGAATTTTAGCATGAGTGAATCCATGGACATGATTTAATTCATTTAATTTATCTCTACAAAAATCAGCAATTTTTTGATTTTCACTTGCATCTTCGCCTATTTATAAAGAAAATATTAATATAATAAAATTAAAATTGGAAATGGTATTAATAATAACTTACCTGCTACAGCCCAATTGATTTGGAAAGTAATTGGTAAACTTTCATATAATTTATAAGCATCGAAAACTTCCTCTTTGGAGGGATTGTCCTTTTTAATGATACCTTCAATATCATTTAAGAGGTCTTTGGTTTTTAAAACAGATTCTTTGGCTCTTTGTGGATCGTAACATACACCTTTAACAAAAGTCATTTTTGGAATTATTTAGTGGAGGAAAAAAAAAAAAGATTTATAGTTTTTAGTTAGAAAAAATGTTATTGTTGTTATTATTTACAATAAAATTATAATTTAAAAAAAAAAAAAATTATTTATTATTTTTGAAATGAAAAATAAATAAATAAAAAAAAAAATAAAAAAATAAAATAAAATAAAATAAAATAAAATAAAATAAAATAAAATAAATAAAATTAAATAAATTGTAAAATAAAAAAAAAAAATTAAATATCTATTTTTTTCAAATAATTTTTTTTTTTCTTTATTTTGTCTAATTTAGTTTAAATATTTTAATATTTTTATTTTTTTTTATTTTTTTTTTAAAAGGTTTCAGATCCATGTTCTGATTATTCAAATAATAAATTTTTTCTTCTCTCTCATTAAAAAAAATAAGTTATGGTGTTGTGTAGAGGTGTTGGATATTTAGAGCTAAAACGCGTGAAAAACCATGGTTTTTTTTTTTTTTTTTTTGAAATAAAACAATTATAAATATTTTTAACATAAATTATAACAACACTATTTCTCCTTTTTAATTATAACTGAATTTTTCCTTTTATATTAAAAACAATAATACCAATGAAATAAGACATATTAATTTTTAACAATACAAATCTTTATTTATTTCATATAAAAAATTATTATTTTTGAATTTTTCCCCACATTCACCATTATAATTTTTTTGTTGCTAAAATCTACCCCTATAACATTACTATAATTTTTATTTTTATTTTTAATTTTAATTTTTTATTATTATAAATATTAACATAGTTTTTATGATAATAATAATTATTTGGTAATGGGAAAAAAAAAGAGTAATAATAATTAATAGTTAATATCTTGATTAAAAAAGTACGTAATACATTGAGTTTTTTTTTTTTTTTAATTTTATTATAATTTTTATTTTTACATTTTGTAATAATAATGAGTAATTAATTTAATTTAATAATTAATTTTAAATTGATTGAAGTTTTGTAACTGTTTCGTCTAACCATTCGAAATTAAAAAATTTAGCAATGTTTTTAAAGATAATTAAACTATAAAAAAAAAAAAAAAACAAAAATTAATATTAATTATTAATAATAAAATAATTTACATAAAACTACTTACTCTGTTAAAAATTGATTATTATTTTGAGTGCATTCCCAATTTCCGGAGCATTGTGCGCAAATTTCAGATAAATTATCGGATTTAATATCGTGGCATTTAGAACATTTTAAGTCTTGAAGCTGATAAGATAATGAACGTCTTTGAATAATTTCTACAAGTTGACTTTCGATTGTATTTTTACAATATTTACTTTTACATTGAGTACAGGATAGTTCATTGTCATTATTAACTGATACACCATTATCATCATCAATTGAATCGGTAGTATTTCTATTTCTAAGAAGATCGATATCTCTACAAGAGTGGCAAGATGAACAAATAACATCTGGGAGTGTGAAAGAAATGCATGGGTCGTTGAACTGAGCTTCTTCAGAAAATTCTCTAACATTAATCATTTTCATTAAATTCTTTCTTAAACGTTGAACTTTTGATGCTATTGATTTATCAATTGAGAGTACATGACAAACAAATTTGATAAACTCTAGTGGTGGATTGGTTAATTCGAGATGGCTACCTGGTAAAATTGGAAATTCTAAAAGGTTATAGTTTTGTTGGAAACTCTGTAACATTGTGTAAATACGGTTACTATCAACTAATAAATTAAATCTGTTATTGATATTTAGTGATAATAATGTTGGTGGTTGTTGTGATGATGTTGAGGATGATAGACTATCACTGTTATTATTATTATTATTGTTTAATTGATTAAATGATTTAAATTTATCTGAAGGAGCATCTTCTTCATCTTCTTCTAACCAAGTTGAGCTGTCACGAAGATTTGGTCTAATAAATTCACCATTTGAGTTTAATGAAATATCACTATTTACAGAATCTTGAGATTGTGAGAGTTGTTGTTGTTGATATTGTTTTTTAATTAAAATTTTAGAATTATAGAGTCTAAATATGAAATCTGAAATAATAACAATAAATGAATTCTGAATTTGAGGTGGTAAAAATTCAGAAATATTCCAATTGATTTTAATTTCACCATTTTTAATTTTGAGGAGTTTGTCGCTGGTTTCTTGATTATCTTCGATATCACTATCATCTTGATCAAACTTATATAGGATACCAGAGAAATTTGTATTATTCATCCACAATAAATTATACCAATAGTTTGAAGCCTTGAAGCCGATCCATGAGAATAATTCTTTCTTTTTAATAACTGAGAGAATAAAGTTGCAATAGGTTTGAGCATCTTCAATTGATTCTTTGGAGGTACAAATTATAATCTTGTTAAAATTGGCATAGATAATTTTTGAACCTAATTTTTTAAATTCGAAAATTAATTGAATAAATACTTTTTTCATAAGTTGGTGAAGGGTACGGAAGATAATTGGGTCATAAAGTTTGGAATATGGTGAGCTAATCCAACGGTAAAAGTGAAGTAAAAGTTGTTCAGAATATTTTGAGCAGATCGAATTCTTTTGGCTACTACTACCAGATACCAAATCAAGTTTCCATTTAGAGACCATATTTCTAAGAATGTTAAATTCTTTTTCACAACCACTAATTTGGTGATTAATAGCTGATCTATTGGCAATTGAATATTTATCAAAACCGTCATTGGAATCAGAGTTACCATTATCTTTAGCGTTAGACTTTTCGAAAATTGAAATAGCTGCTTCGTCACCGATTTCACTACCTAGAATACCTTCGATTTCGGCCAAATGTAATGATTCTAAAATGGTGTTTGTGGCTAAACTTGAAATATCTAATTCGACACAGACTTGATTGTAACAATCAGTATGATTAATTTCTACACTATTAAGTTCTTCATAGAATTTAGCATCATCTTCTTCGGAGCCACCAAGATCTGGGAAATTTGAATCAGACATCCAAAGTAAATGGCTGTGATCTTTTAATGAACGAGAGAATAAAACATCGCTAATGAATGAGTAACAATCAGCAGGTAAATTACCAATTGGAATATTTGAATAACGTGACATATTGGCATAGTAAACCCAGAGTTGTGGGATATCTGATAGACGAACTACTAATGGTTTTAATGCATGTACCTCCCAATTGAATGGTGAGTATTTAGAATCTTCTTCGTGGAATACTATAGGTACACGTGGGAACTCTTTGAGAATGGTGATTTGTTCAATAATATTGGAAGGTGAGGCAGATTGTAAGCAAATAATAGTTGGACCTTTACGTTGATATTCAAGTAAAAGATTGGAAATTTCTTTTCTGGCATTGACCATTGAGTTCTTTTGTTGAAGAGTAAATTGGATATTTGGTAATTTATCTTTTATGTTGTTTAAAACTCTTTGATCAATTTTGGTACCAGCATATGGATTAGAGAAAACGATCGAGCATTGATTAGTATTCATATTGTAGAGTGCAAAATAACCATCTTTTCCATCTCTAGTGTTTTCGTAAAGAAACAGTTGATTGAAATTTTGTTCTGATAAATAGGAGAATTGTTTTTCTTGTTTTCTACTGATATCATTTAATGAGAAATGGGTATTGCTATTAACAATCTTTGTGAAAAATGGACTTGAACGTGAGAGTGACGCAATACAACCAACTTCAATAATAGCTTTAACATCTAATGGTACTTTGGTTTCATAAACACCTTCGATCATTGGATTTGTAAAAAGAGTATTTAATTCTCTAGATTCTTGCAAGAATGTTTCTTCGGACATTGAAAGGGAGAAAAGATTAATCTTTGGTTTCGAACGTGGTGGTACAACATTTGGTTCTTCTTTAGCTAATGGATGTGGATTCTTATCGATACTATTCAAATAGAAAACTCTATCAATTGAAACTTTAATTGGTATAATTTGATCATCGATTAATGACCAAAATTGATAAAGTCCATTTTGATTTGGAACAGGTTCAATTGAAATAATATTCCAAACACCTCTTTTAATTAAATCTGATTGGCTCTTAAAGAAATTGTTTGAATTATTACTTGTACTATTAAATAGACTTGAACTTGATCTAATATTAAATGAATCATCATCAATATTGGTATTGGTGGAATTATTGTTGAATCTTTGTTTATTGTTTTTCTCTCTCTTTCTTTGTAAACGTTGAACACGCCATTTCTTTTTTGAAGATTCTAACCAACCTTCAAAATCTTTTTCATAAGATGGGGTCTTTTCTTTTAGTATTCTTTCTTCTTCTTCTTGATTATTAAATAAATGTGATCTTGAATTTGCTTTTTTTAACGAGCTAATAATTGAGTTTTGATTGATACGCTTATGTTTTGTAACTTTTGGTTGTACTGGTGGTAGATTTTTAAATCTTGAAGAAAACATATTTTCAATATCTTGAATTTCACCTGGTTGATCTTGATCATCATTGTCATTATTATTACTATTTGATGAAGGTTCAAAAAATGAAGTAATTGATGTTTGTTGTCTTCCATCTTCATTTTTTCTAATCTCTTTTAAGATCCAATCTGGATGAGTAACTCTTGGAACTGGATTTGAAACATTTTGAAGAGCAGCTGGAATTGTAATAATTTTTTGAATTACACCTGAAAGTCTTTGTCTATAGTAGTCCCAATCAATGAGTTCACGAATTTCTAAATCATTACTGCTTCCACTTTTAATCCATTTTCTGAGGTAATAACAACGAGTTTCATAATCAGCATCGAAAATTGCAACTGGAATGGCACGCTCGGTAATGGCAGCACCTGTTGGTTTATTACTAATGATGTATTGACAGGAAAGACCTTTATCTTTGACCATTTCATCACCGAGGAACTCTGCTAATTTCTTTGCAGTGCTAATAGCTGAACTTTTCTGGCTACCATACTCTTCTAATTTTCTACTCATATTACTACTTTCTGTAATAAGTTCGATAAGATCTTTTTCTTCATAGTTTTCAGCATGAGAGTCCAAGAAATCTAACCAACGATTTGCAACAGCAGCTACACTTTGATAACAACCATCCAATGAGTCACCACCTAAAAACTCTTTAAAAACTTGAGATTGAAACTCTTTAATTAATTTTAATTCACCACGTCTTTTAATTTCAAAACCTTTTAGTTCACAAATACGACCTTCTTTATTGAAGACTGCATAACGTTTCTTTAATTTGACATCTTTTTCTTTTGAGGTTGGGATCAACATACAACGGTATGGACCATCACATTCAAAGAGAATTGAACATTCATCACGAATTGTATATTCTTTAGTTTCTGGGTCGAAATCTTGATATTGATGATTGGTAAAGTTTTTTGAAACTTTTTCATTTAACATTTCACAAATGTAAGAGAATGTTATCTTTTTACCATTATCGGATTTTAACGTATAATTCTCTGGGAAATGTGATGGAAGTATACACCAAATACCATCGGTATCGATTTCTAATGGACGACCCATTTGTTCTACTACTTCACGAGCTTCTTTAATAATATTTGAACCTGTGTGTGTTACAATACCTGCCATTTGCATAGAGTACCATCTAGCACCTTTTCTCATTACATAACCATAGAAAGAATTTAAAATACATTTATGAGCTAATTGTAAAGATTCGTAAAGGATAACTTCACCTTGTGCTTCTAAAACAGCGACACTATTGGCACCACCAGACTCTTTCATTGATTTGTCATACTTGGTCTTTGCATCACGATGAAGGTTCTTGTATGTATAACGACGATCACGGAAATTACGAACAGTATCAACATAAAATGAATTTTCACGCATACAAATGGTATCGGAACGAATTTCTTGAGAGATGATGTGAGTCTTTCTGTAAACTTTTTTAGAGTATTCCTTTAATCTTTTTCTAAGAAGAGTATTACGTTGTTCTTCGTCCAAATCGTTATATGGTGTGGAGTCATTACCAAACTTTTCAGATTCTAATTGTTGTAAAATTAAACGATATTCAGAATGATTTGATGGTGAATAGTCACCTCTCCATTGCCAATCTAGAGTACGTTGACATTTATTCTCTGGTTTGTTATAAACACATGTAGCACAAAACTCCTCATTAACGACAGCAGCTGGTTGAAGTTTATTTGTTAAAATAATATTTGGATACATAGCAGATACATCTAAATGGTAGATTAATGGGTGACTGAGTTGCTTTGGGTGTTCTTGAAGATTTTTAAATTTTTTAATAATATCATCTTTAACTTCTTGATAGTTTCCAATGGTACTTTTATCGAGTTTAGCTTCTTTTAATGCAAACTCTAAAACTGCATCTACGTTATTCATTTGAATTTCGATTGAGTTTGGATCTAAGGAAAAACTAGTTGGAATATCAGATCTAAATACACCAGACTCTAAACATTCTACATGACCACCAACATAAGTTTCTGACTCGATTAAATGGCCTTTGTACATGCTGTTGATATCATCTTTATGCTTATTTGGGAAAATAACATTGGCTTTAAATGCCTGGGTCATCAATAGAGCTTCGCAAAGAGTACCAGAACCTTTTCTTAAAACATCATCTGGATTTAATGGAATAATTGTACAGAGTGAAAAAATGAATGGATGAACATAATTCATATAGAGATAATATGTTGCAACTGCATCAGAAACTGAATAATTTGCAAGAGTCTCTGGATCTTCTTGTGCTGACTTTAACATTAATTCTGGATCCAATTCAAGTGGATCATAACGAAGCTTTTCTCTTGTTACAGCTTTTAAACCATGACTACCATGTGGAAGATATGAATCTCTTTTTACCCAACAAAATGCATCCATATGTGGATTTGTTTTACTTTTATACTCACCATTGTCACATCTAAACCCTATTTCTCTGAGCATATCAATACCATGATGAACTGCTCTCGCTTCTACAAAAGGCCAATCAAACATATCACCATTGTATGATACAAAAATATGTGGTTTTTCTTCTTTAATATGACTAAAAAATTTTTCTATTACTGCTTTCTAAATTTTAAAAAATATTATTAATTATTAATTTTATTAAATAGTATTTATTATTATACATACTTCATTAGGTTCATTAAACACCGTAAATGGGCCATAGTATTCCGGTTTTGGTGTATATTCGAAATCTTTAATGTCCTCACTAACAATTTCTCTATTTACAATTAAATAACCTTGTCTATCTAACATATATGATATCATCATAATTGAATCAATTGAAGAATCTGGGAATTTTAAAGGTAATTTGGTAGTTTCGATATCATAGGCCAAAACTTTTGGATCCGGTCTATATGGACGATTTGGGATTTCGGTAACAATGGGTGGACTCGACTGGCTACTCTTTGAAACAGTATACCAAAGTCCAACACGTATATTTAAATCGATAGCAGCTCTAACATAATAGGGTACATCATATTCTCTAATATCTAAAATATATTCTGTTGGCATTTTATTGGAATGTTTTGATTTATTTTTATTTTTTGAATTTCCATAGTTATTATTATTATTATTATTATTATTATTATTATTGCTATTTAAACTGCTCAAAATACTAGATAAGGTTTCATCTTCATATGCCTCTGATGTATTTGTCTTTTGTTTATTTTTTTTAATTATTGGAAAAATATCATTTCTAATTGCCATTAAAGTTTGAACATTGTGAAATCTAATTTTTAAATACTTTTTCTTTAACCCAGATAAATGATTCTCTAAATCCAAATCCTCTTTCTCTAAAATATCTATACCTGCTATCTTTTTTTCATATGTCTTTTTTAAATATGATTCTACTTCGTTTTGATGTCCTTCTTTAACATAAATATAAAAATATGGATTATATGGTATCCAAGCTCTAAAGGAACTTGCATCGTCTTGAATAAAAAATAATTCCAAAGATGATTTATCGATTCCTAATTCTTTGTCTTTTGATGAGGACTAAAAATAAATTTGATATTAATATTAAATAAAGATGATAATAAGTGTATAAATTATTAATTTTAATAATGATTAATGATATTTAAATAAATATATAAAGATATGTGAAAATTGGGGAATGGTGGGGAATAGTGGTGAATGGTGTGGTGTGCAAAAGTTTTAATATAGCAAAGTTTGTATTATTAAAGTGGAAAATTATTTTATAACAATAAAAAACAATATTATTCATATATTTTTGATATTTATTGATAAGATTGATCGATTACAGATTGATTAAAGATTTATAGATATTTTTTTGTTTAGTTTGTTGAAAATTATTGTAATTGTTTCTACTTACTGGTTGCATATTAACTAACCAACCTTCTTTTTCATATACATATTTACTTTCATTCTGGATATCTTTGTCTACCTTTGTTTCATTTTCATTCCATTTTTGAGACATTTCAATTATTATTAATAGATTTGATTTTTTTTAAAATCAAAAATTTATTATTGTTATTATTGTTATTATTATTATATTATTATTATTAAATTGTTATTGCATATATAATATATTTATTATTACTTTGTAAGTTTATTATAATAATTTAATATTAATTAAAAACACACATATGCGCCAATACAAAAAAAAAAAAAAAGAGAAAGAAAGGGTTATTCTTTTATTGCTATTTATTTAAAAATAATAAAAAAAATAATACATATTTAAAAAAAAAAAAATTTAAAAAAAAATTTAAAAAAAAAAAAAAAAAAAAAAAAAAATTAAAAATTTAAGCGCGTAATTCTCTCTTTTTGAGTTTATAGGGAAAACAAATCACTAATTATATTTATTGTAATTATATTTGATATATTATTATTGAAATGCTCCTTTTATAATAGATTTAACAATAAATTTTTTTTTTTTTAATACGGTTATTAATATTTTATAATAATTATAGTTAAAAATGGTATTAAAAGATAAAATATAAAGAAATCATTTTTATGGAATGTTTGTGGAAGGTGTGGGTCAGTGTATTTTGTAGTAATGTAGTGTGAAAAAGGGGTATTAAAAATCATCTATTTAAATCTTAAAAAAAAAAAAAAAGTAATTTGTGTATTTATTTTTTTATTTTTTATTTATTTTAAATAAATTTAATTATTTTATTTTATTTATTTGTTTATTTTTTTTTTTTTTGTTTTTATTTAAATATATGTGTGTGTGGTTATTTTTCTTTAATAATAAAATTAATAATAATAATTAACATTTAAAATAATAATATAAAGCATCCCAACCCCCCATAGTTAATTAATTTTTTTACCAAAAAAAAAAATAAAAAATATTTTATTTTTTTTAAAAAAAAGATTTAAATAGTAATTTTTTTTTTAAAAAAAAAAAAAAAAAAAAAAAAAAAAAAAAAAAAAGATTTTAAACCAAAAAAAAAATATAAACTTATTAAATACATTTGGCAACAAAAACAAAAGCAAAACAACACATTTTGTTCTCACACACATAGATCCATAGTAATAATATAATTGGAATATATTTAATAGCTTTTTTTTTTGTAATCTTGTGTGTGTATTAAAATTAGTTTATCCAATTATATTACAATACTATTAAATGTTAATAATTTTATAAAACAATACTTTTAAATAATAAATAATATCCTGTATATATTCTAAACAATATTTATATCAATTAAAATTCAAAAAAAAAAAAATTCAAAAAAAAAAAATTCAAATAAAATGTTAAAACAAAATTCAGATGATAATTTAAATGATTATTATAATGAAAACGATAATAATGGTGATGAAAATAGTAATTTAATAGATATGGAATCAGAAAAAGAGCTATTGTTATATAGTAATAAAATAAAAGAAAGTAAATTATCGAAATGGATGAATATCTTAATAGTATTTGCAATATTATTTTTCGGGGAAGTTGCAAGAGGTATTATTATTCCAACCATTACCCTTTATACCGATGAAATGGGTGGAACTGCATCTCTTTTAGGAATTGTAATATCTGCATTCAGTTTGGGTAGATTAATAGCAACTATGGTATTGGGAATGTTTTCAAATCATACAAATTATAAACAACTATTCAATGGCTCCATTTTTCTTTGTGTTATAAGTTGTTTAGGTTACTGCTTGGCTTATATTGAAGAAGATAACGTATTCTTGGGTCAATCGATTTTAGTGTCTTCAAGATTTCTTTTAGGTTTTGGTGCTGGTACTTTAAGTGTAGTAAGAGCATACTTGGCCGATATAACAATGCCCAATGAAAGAACAACTTATATCGCACTATCAAGTGCACTTCAATTCCTCGGTTTTGCAGTATCCCCAATTATTGGCTCACTACTCACATACTTGCCAGTATTTTATGTTGGTCCAATTAAAATCGATCAAGTAACATCTCCTGGTTGGTTTTTATTCTTTCAAAATTTAATTTTATTATTGGTCATCATTTTATTCTTTTCAAATCCATCACCATCACAATTAATTTATAACACAAGTTATTCATCGCTTCAAACTATAAACGTCGAGAATGAATCGAAAAATAACAACAATGGCTGTGATTTAAATTTTAGCAATGAAGAGAGCACAAGTACAAGTAGTAACTGTTTATCAAATAGTAACTCTCTAAAAAATAGCTCCAGTGGTATAAACGCCTCAAATGACTCAATGTATAAAGTATTATATAAAAATAAGAGAGTTTTTATAAACTTGGTCTTGTTTGTAATAATCAATTTCTTAATCAGAGCTGTTTTGGTAAGTAACATTTAATACCTTTCGAATTATATCCACATATATTAACTTAAACTTTATATTAATAGGGTATTTATGAAACCATTGGCACACCAATTTATAACAATTTAGACGATACCATTGACAGTAAAAACAGTGGCTACTTTTTTGGTGGATTAGGATTTATGGGTATATTTTTACTTTTACTTATTAGTTGGTTCTGCAAGAAGGATATTTTACATGACTATTGGATATTAATGTTTGGAAATTTGGTAATGTTGGCTGGATGTTTTATTACAATGGTACATCAAATGAATTGGACCCAGTTTACAGTTAGTTATATATTAATATGGGGCTTTGGTTTTCCTTTAGCTCAAACTGTAGTGGTCTCAATGTTTTCAAAAGCAATCTCCTCAACCATTGGAAACGCCTCCCAAGGTACTTTAATGGGTATTATTGGTTCATCTGGGTCTTTGGGAAGAGTAGTAGGCCCTTTCTTCTCTGGATACTTGTACAATCAACATGACCTATTACCTGTTTCAACTTTTGCCATGGGCTTATCATTACTCCTTTTATTTATGTCCATAATTGTTATTCCAAAAGATATTATAAAAATTAGATATTTAAATTATTCAGATGAAGAGGAATAAAGCTATAGAAACAATAAAACAATAAAATATAAAATATAAAATAAAAATAAAATAAAAATAAAAATATAAAAAGTAGTGATTAATAATTATCTCTTTTTTTGGAAAAACTATCTCTTTTTTTAATTTAGCCAAATTTAACTTTCAAAAAATAAAAAAAACAATGCCCAAAAAATTTTAAAGATTTTATAATTAATTTTTAAAGATATTAAAAAGATATTAATACCTTTATTTTATTTATTTTATTTATTTATATTTTTTATACTATTAGCCACTCTTTGTAAAGAGTGTTTCCAGCTCTACCACGGGGAGGTTAGTATATTAGAGCCAAATGTTTTAATTATTTATACCTTCAGGCAGTATAAATAATTAAACACCATATGGAAAATTTGTGGTTAATTATGTATACCACCACGCAGAATACATAATTAACCACCAGATTGAAAATTAGGTGAATTTCAAAAACATAGATACCAAGCAGGCCCACCTCAGTATCTATTTAATCAAAATACCTATAGAGAGTTGATTAAATGGAATGAAAAGAGTGAAAAAAAACAAATGAAAAGAGTGAATAAAAAAAACGAAAAAATAAATGTAATGATCCAATCCACTAGTATATTCTTGAATGTGTATAATGAGAATAAATTTTATAATTATTATACAATAAAACTTGATATTCTTGAATGTGTATAATGATAATAAATTTTATAAAAAAAAAATAAATTATAGTTGAATTATAATTAAATGCTAAAAAATCCTTGATATATTTTAATGATTAAATATAGTTTATATTTTTGTATGCTATATAATACTTGATATTTTTAATTATACATAATATTTGATATATTATGAATAATACACAGTACTTGATAATTTTTAATGATAAATAATATTTAATATTCTTGAATGTAAAACAATACTTGATAAGTTTAATGATCAAAAAAAATAATTACTTTATAATTATTATATAATAAATCTTGATATTATTGAATGATCCTATTCAATTGTATATTCTTGAATGGGTATAATGATAATAAATTTATAAAAAAATCCTCGATAGTTTTAATGCTTTAAATCTTTTATATGTCTTAATGCTAAAAAATCCTAGATATGTTTTGATAATATTTTTTTTTTAATGATATGCTTTTATAATCTATTTATTTATATTTTTTTATACTATTAGCCACTCTTTGTATAGAATGTTTCCAGCTCTACCACGAGAGGTTAGTATATTAGAGGAGAGTGGTTAATTATGTATCCCACCACGCAGAATACATAATTAACCACCATATTGAAAATAGAATGAAATGAAATGTAATGGGTGAAAAACTAAAACCACAAATAAATGTAGTGGGTGAATATATTAGAGCCGAATGGTTAATTATGTATCCCACCACGCAGAATACATAACTAACCACCATATTGATAATAGAATGAAATGAAATGTAATGTAATGGGTGAATTAAAAAACAACAAATAAATGTAGTGGGTGAATATATTAGAGCCAAATGGTTAATTATGTATCCCACCACGCAGAATACATAATTAACCACCATATTGATAATAGAATGCTAAATAAGACTTGATATGTTTATGTGATAAATAATACTTGATATTTTAAATAATTGATTTTATGTTTTGATAATATTTTTAAATAGAATGAAATGAAATGTAATGGGTGAGTATATTAGAGCCAAATGGTTAATTATGTATCCCACCACGCAGAATACATAATTAACCACCATATTGATAATAGAATGAAATGTAATGGGTGAATTAAAAAACAACAAATAAATGTAGTGGGTGAATATATTAGAGCTGAATGGTTAATTGTGTATCCCACCACGCAGAATACATAATTAACCACTATATTGATAATAGAATGAAATGAATTGTAATGGGTGAATAATTAAAATAACAAATAAATGTAGTGGGTGAATAAAAAAACAAACAAATAAATGTAATGGAAATTTGACTTGACAAAGCTACTTATTTACTTGATGTTTTGAATGATCCATAATTACCTTTCCTTATAATCATTACATCCAATAAAAAACAATTAGTTGATCGATAACTTGATTGAATATTACAATATTTGATATTTTTAAATAATAAATAATTCATGATATTTTTCAATGCTAATAAAACTTGATATGTATAAATAATAAATAATTCTTGATATTTTTAAATAATACATAGTTCATGATATTTTTCAATGCTAAATAAGACTTGATATGTTTATGTGATAAATAATACTGA